>NC_074671.1:17105234-17162734 GCF_029448725.1 Salvelinus fontinalis | reverse complement strand
TAATATATGAATCTAATATTTAATAATTTTATACGACTAACTTACTTATGATAAATGACACATTTTTATGAAAACTGTTAAGATGTATTGTTTAAAATGTTATATCAAATGTATGTTTTTTACATTAAATTTGCTTGAAATTGTGTGTTGCTTCCAACTTTTCGACTTTTCATGGTTTGTAGATGGAGGTAGTAATTTATTTTGCGGGTTCTCTAAATACAATACTGATACAACATCATAGACAAGCCAACGATCAGTCATCTCACCATGGGCAGGCACACTGTGTGAATGTGTCTGTGGAATGGGTGAGTCTGTATGTGTATGGGTGTGTATATGAATGTATGTGTGTGTATTAATGTATGAGTGTGTATGTCTATATGTGTGTGTTTGTATTGATCTATGTCATCTACCTAACCTTGTGTCCACATATGTATAACCATCTGTATGTGTGTATGTCTGTGTGTGTGTGCGTGCTTGCATGTGTGTGTGTATGTGTACGCGCTTGCATGTGTGTGTGTATGTGTACATGCCTGCATGTGTGTGTACGTGCGTGCAAGCATGTGCATGTGTTTCCGGGGAGGCATGGAAGAGTCGGCTGTTTGATTGGTATGTGTGTGTGTGTCAGGGCCATTGGTGTCATGCACAGGGTGGGTCGCCCCTACAGGACACGGGCACTCGCTATCTCTGCCAAGAGGAAGAGCAATCAGAGAGAGAGATGGCTGAGGAGAGGAGGGAGGAAGGAGAGAAGAGGAGAAGAAAGGAGGATGGGAGGGAGGAGGGAGAGGAGAAGAGCCACCCAGGGAGGGGCACAACGAGAGAGAGAGAGAGAGAGGGCTGACAGGAGACTGGGAGGATGGGAGAGAGGCAGGAGAGGGGAGGGAGGAGAGGAAAGGAGCCAACCAAGGAAGGGACAGAGGGAAGGGCACTGGGCATATCATAGAATCCTAGAATCAATTTGTGATCATTTGAGATTATGAAAGGTGTTAAAATATTGGTGTAAGAAAATACTAAATTGGAGTTCCTCTGTAAGATATATCCCAGGTAAAGGGGTACCCCAGTGGTAATCCTCTAGGAATGATGGATAATAGGATGGACAGTTAATGAATGGTGGGATGGTTTTAAGAATGGGTATTGAGTGTCAAAGTGGGATTGAAATAGATTAAATTGTGTGTGTTTTTATTGCATTGATCTACACACAATCCTCCAAAATGTCAAAGGGATTTTAATTATTTTTTTAAACCAAATGTTACCAAATTAAATAACTAAAATATAGTTGTTGCATAAGTATTCACCCCCTTTGTTTAGGCAAACATAATTTAGTTCAGGTGTACAATGTGGCTTAACAAATCACATAATAATTTACAAGGACTCATAGGGATGGAAAACATAGGGATTGAAATCATAGGGGTTGAAATCATAGGGATTGAAATCGTAGGGTTTGAAAACATAGGGTTGAAATCATAGGGATTGAAATCATAGGGTTTGAAATCATAGGGATTGAAATCATAGGGGTTGAAATCATAGGGTTTGAAATCATAGGAATGGAAATCATAGGGATGGAAATCATAGGGATTGAAATCATAGGGATTGAAATCATAGGGGTTGAAATCATAGGGGTTGAAATCATAGGGATTGAAAACATAGGGATTGAAATCATAGGGTTTGAAATCATAGGGATTGAAATCATAGGGATTGAAATCATAGGGATTGAAATCATAGGGTTTGAAATCATAGGGCTTGAAAACATAGGTATTGAAATCATAGGGATGGAAATCATAGGGATTGAAATCATAGGGATTGAAATCGTAGGGTTTGAAAACATAGGGTTGAAATCATAGGGATTGAAATCATAGGGATTGAAATCATAGGGATTGAAAACATAGGGTGTGAAAACATAGGGTTTGAAAACATAGGGGTTGAAATCATAGGGATTGAAAACATAGGGATTGAAAACATAGGGGTTGAAATCATAGGGATTGAAATCATAGGGATTGAAATCATAGGGATTTGAAAACATAGGGGTTGAAATCATAGGGATTGAAATCATAGGGATTGAAATCATAGGGATTTGAAAACATAGGGATTGAAAACATAGGGGTTGAAATCATAGGGATTGAAATCATAGGGATTGACATTATTCAAGCAATCAAATGTATTTATAAACCTCTTTTTACATCAGCTGATGTCACAAAGTGCTATACAGAAACCCAGCCTAAAACCCCAAACAGCAAGCAATGCAGATGTAGAAGTCACGGTGCCTAGGAAAAACTCCCTAGGAAGGCAGGAACCTAGCATTCATACTTTTTAAATGACTACCCCTTCCTCTGTCCCCCATGCATACAACATCTGGAAGGTCCCTCAGTCAAGTATTGAGATTCAAGCACAGATTCAACTACACAGACCAGGGAGCTTTTCAAAAACCTCAAGGGGGCAGTGATTGGTAGATGGATAACAATAACAAATCAGACATTAAATATCTCTACGCATTGTCAAGTTAATAATTATATTGTGGATTGGTATTTGGTATTTTATTAGGATCCCCATTAGCTGTTGCAAAAGCAGCAGCTCCTCTTCCTGGGGTCCACACAAAACATGAAACATAATACAGAATGACATAATACAGAACATCATTAGACAAGAACAGCCCAAGGACAGAACTACATACATTTTTAAAAAGGCACACGTAGCCTACATAATATTGCATACACACAAACTATCTAGGTCAAATAGAGGAGAGGCGTTGTGCCGTGAGGTGTTGCTTTATCTGGATTTTGAAACCAGGTTTGCTGTTTATTTGAGTAATATGAGATGGAAGTTCCATGCAATAAGGGCTCTATATAATACTGTACGTTTTTTCTTGAATTAGTTCTGGATTTGGGGACTATGAAAAGACCCCTGGGGGCATGTCTGGTGGGATAAGTGTGTGTGTCAGAGCTGTGTGTAAATTGTCTATGCAAACAATTTGGGATTTTCAACACATTAATGTTTCTTATAAGAAGAAGAAGTGAGGCAGACAGTCTCTCCTCTACTTTAAGCCAAGAGAGACAGGCATAGTATTTATATCAGCCCTCTGATTACAATGAAGAGCAAAACGTGCCTCTCTGTTCTGGACCAGCTGCAGCTTGTATTCTTTTTAAGAATAATGGGCAAATATTGCACAATCCAGGTGTGCGAAGCTCTTAGAGACTCACCCAAGAAGACTCACAGCTGTAATCACTGCCAAAGGTGTTTTTGACATGTATTGAATATGAATCTAATTAAGGTATATTAGTGTTTCCTTTATTGTTAAAAAAAATCCACTTTGACATTAAGAGTATTTTGTGTAGATCATTGACAAAAAAAATCCCACTTTGTAACGTAATAACATGTGAAGAAATCCAAGGGGGGGGAATACTTCTGATACCCATTGTATGAAGACAAATACCACCTCTACATGCTACTGTGCATAGATGAACAATGTCTGCCGACATACTGCTATAGACACTCACTACTGACAAGACTACAACAGGAAAGCAATCCAGCATTAAATGAGGATGATGATGATGAGGATGATGACGAGGATGATGATGGTAGGTATTATTATGGCATAATAAGGATGATGATGAGGATGAGGATGATGAGGATGATGGTGGTGGTGGTGATGATGAGGATTATGATGATGGTAGGTATTATTATGGCATAATAAGGATGATGATGAGGATGAGGATGATGAGGATGATGGTGGTGGTGGTGATGATGAGGATGATGAGGATGATGGTGGTGGTGATGATGAGGATGATGATGATGATGATGATGATGGTGGTGGTGATGATGATGATGATGGTAGGTATTATTATGGCATAATAAGGATGATGATGAGGATGATGGTGGTGGTGGGGATGATGAGGATGATGAGGATGATGATGATGATGATGATGATGATGATGATGATGGTAGATTATGGCATAATAAGGATGATGAAGATAGCGATCACAATAGCGATGATAAGCTCCGCTATTCCTCCTGCAGCACACAGCTGTGGAACAGACACACCTGAAGTCCGGCTAGCCGTGACTTCACTATGTCAACACAGCTGAGCCCTGTCCCTCTCTTCCTCCAAGGTGTGTGTGTCCTCCGTCCTCCTCAATGTGGAGCCCCGTAAAAGAGAGGGCCCCCGGCACTTCCACACACAACCACATCCTGAGTGTCACACACAGACAGGAAGTCCTCCAGGGGAAGAATAAGGTGAGCACACCATCAGTGGAGCGGGCAGACAGAGACACAGAGGGAGGGGCTGTGATTATAAACACATTCCCCAGAGAGACTCGTAGCACACTGACACAGCCATGATGGATTACACACAGACACACACACACACACACACACACACACACACACACACACACACACACACACACACACACACACACACACACACACACACACACACACACTTAGTGAAATCAAATCAAATCAAATTGTATTGGTCGCATACACATGTTCATCAGATGTTATTGCGGGGGCAGTGAAATGCTTGTGTTCCTAGCTCCAGCAGCGCAGTAATATTTAACAATACAACCAATCTAAAAGTAAATGAATGGAATTAAGATATATAGAAATATTAGGACAAGCAATGTCGGAGTCCGGAGTATACAGTGCATTCAGAAAGTATTCAGATATCTTGACTTTTTCCACATTTTGTTACGTTACAGCCTTATTCTAAAATTCATGAAATATTTTTTTTCCCTCATTAATCTACACACAATACCCCATAATGCATCTTTGGCAGCGATTACAGCCTTGAGTCTTCTTGGGTATGACGCTACAAGCTTGGCTCACCTATATTTGGGGAGTTTCTCCCAGTCTTCTCTGCAGATCCTCTCAAGCTCTGTCAGGTTGGATGGGGAGCGTCGCTGCACAGCTATTTTCAGGTCTCTCCAGAGATGTTAGATCAGGTTCAAGTCTGGGCTCTGGATGGGCCACTCTAAGACATTCAGAGACTTTTCCTGAATCCACTCCTGTGTTGTCTTGGCTGTGGGCTTAGGGTTGTTGTCCTGTTGGAAGGTGAACCTTCGCCCTAGTCAGAGGTCCTGAGCGCTCTGGAGCAGGTTTTCATCAAGGATCTCTCTGTACTTTGCTCCGTTCATCTTTCCCTCGATCCTGACTGGCCTCCAAATCAAATCAAATCAAATTATATTTGTCACATGCACCAAATAAAACAGTGAAATACTTACTTACAAGCCCTTAACCAACAATGCAGTTTTAAGAAAATACCCCCCAAAAAGTAAGAGTTAAAAATAACAAATAATTAAAGAGCAGCAGTAAAATAACAATAGTGAGGCTATATACAGGGGGTACCGCTACAGAGTCAATGTGCGGGGGCACCGGTGTTGAGGTAATATGTACATGTCGGTAGAGTTATTAAAGTGACTATACATAGATAATAACAGAGAGTAGCAGCAGTTTTGAGGGGGGAGGGGCAATGCAAATAATCTGGTTAGCCATTTGACTAGATGTTCAGGAATCTTATGGCTTGGGGGTAGAAGCTGTTTAGAAGCTTCTTTGACCTAGACTTGGCGCTCCGGTACCGCTTGCCATGCGGTAGCAGAGAGAACAGTCTATGACTAGGGTGGCTGGAGTCATTGACAATTTTTAGGGCCTTCCTCTGACACTGCCTGGTATAGAGGTCCTGGATGGCAGGAAGTTTGGCCCCGGTGAGGTAATGGGCCGTTCGCACTACCCTCTGTAGTGCCTTGCGGTCGGAGGCCGATCAGTTGCCATACCAGGCCGTGATGCAACCATTTAGGATGCTCTCGATGGTGCAGCTGTAGAACCTTTTGAGGATCTGAGGACCAGCTGTTATTTACAAATATACATAGGCCACTGCCCCGTGTCTTACCAGAGGCTGCTGTTCTATCCTGCCGATAGAGTGTATAACCCAACAGCTGTATGTTATTATTGTTGTCGTTCAGCCACGACTCTGTGAAGCATAAGATATTACAGCTTTTAATGTCCCGTTGGTAGGATATACAGTGGGGAGAACAAGTATTTGATACACTGCCGATTTTGCAGGTTTTCCTACTTACAAAGCATGTAGAGGTCTGAAATGTTTTATCATAGGTACACTTCAACTGTGTACCTCAATGATCATGAGGAAGGTGAGGGATCAGCCCAGAACTACACGGCAGGACCTGGTCAATGACCTGAAGAGAGCTGGGACCAGTCTCAAAGAAAACCATTAGTAACACACTACGCCGTCATGGATTAAAATCCTGCAGCGCACGCAAGGTCCCCCTGCTCAAGCCAGCGCATGTCCAGGCCCGTCTGAAGTTTGCCAATGACCATCTGGATGATCGAGAGGAGGAATGGGAGATGGTCAAGTGGTCTGATGAGACAAAAATAGAGCTTTTTGGTATAAACTCCCCTCGCCGTGTTTGGAGGAAGAAGAAGGATGAGGACAACCCCAAGAACACCATCCTAACCGTGAAGCATGGAGGTGGAAACATCATTCTTTGGGTATGCTTTTCTGCACAGGGGACAGGACGACTGCAACGTATTGAGGGGAGGATGGATGGGGCCATGCATCGCGAGATCTTGTCCAACAACCTCCTTCCCTCAGTAAGAGCATTGAAGATGGGTCGTGGCTGGGTCTTCCAGCATGACAACGACCCGAAACACACAGCCAGGGCAACTAAGGAGTGGCTTCGTAAGAAGTATCTCAAGGTCCTGGAGTGGCCTAGCCAGTCTCCAGACCTGAACCCAATAGAACATCTTTGGAGGGAGCTGAAAGTCCGTATTGCCCAGAGACAGCCCCGAAACCTGAAGGATCTGGAGAAGGTCTGTATGGAGGAGTGGGCCAAAATCCCTGCTGCAGTGTGTGCAAACCTGGTCAAGAACTACAGGAAACGTATGATCTCTGTAATTGCAAACAAAGGTTTCTGTACCAAATATTAAGTTCTGCTTTTCTGATGTATCAAATACTTATGTCATGCAATAAAATGCAAATGAATTACTTAAAAATCATACAATGTGATTTTCTGGATTTTTGTTTTAAATTCCGTCTCTCACAGTTGAAGTGTACCTATGATAAAAAAAATGATAGACCTCTACATGCTTTGTAAGTAGGAAAATCTGCAAAATCGGCAGTGTATCAAATACTTGTTCTCCCCACTGTACGTGCTTTCAGTTCGTCCCATTTATTTTCCAGAGGTTGAACGTTGGCTAACAGTACGGATGGCAAAGGCAGATTAGCCACTCGTCGCATGATCCTCACAAGGCACCCCGATCTCAATGTCTTTTTCCAGCGAATGACGAGGATGAGGGCCTGTTCGGTGTTTGGAGTATATCATTCCTGCCCGACCCAATTAAGAAAAATGATTTGTCCAATTCGAGGTGAGCAATCGCAGTTCTGATGTCCAGAAGCTCTTTTCATAAGAGATGGTAGCCGCAACATTATGTACAAAATAAGTTACAAACAATGCGAAAAAACAAACAAAATAGCATGATTGGTTAACAGCCAATAAAACGGAAGCCATCCTCTCCGGCACTATCTTCACCGTAGGGATGGTGCCAGGTTTCCTCCAGACGTGACGCTTGGCATTCAGGACAAAGTTCAATCTTGGTTTCATCAGAACAGAGAATCTTGTTTTTCATGGCCTGAGAGTCGTTTAGGTGACTTTTGGCATACTCCAAGTGCGCTGTCGTGAGCCTTTTACTGAGGAGTGGCTTCCGTCTGGCCACTCTACCATAAAGGCCTGATTGGTGGAGTGCTGCAGAGATGGTTGTCCTTCTGGAAGGTTCTCCCATCTCCACAGAGGAACTCTGGAGCTCTGCCAGATTGACCACCGGGTTCTTGGTCACCTCCCTGACCAAGGTCCTTCTCCCCCGATATCTCAGCTTGGCCGGGCGGCCAGCTCTAGGAAGAGTCTTGGTGGTTCCAAACTTCCTCCATTTAAAAAATAATGGCTGCCACTATGTTCTTGGGGTCCTTCAATGCTGCAGATATTTTTTGGTACCCTTCCCCAGATCTGTGCCTCGACATAATTCTGTCTCGGAGCTCTACGGACAATTAATTCGACCTCATGGGTTGGTTTTCGCTCTGATGTGCACTGTCAACTGTTGGACCTTTTATAGACAGGTGTGTGCCTTTCAAAATCAGGTTCAATCAATTTAATTTATCACAGGTGGACTCCAATCAAGTTGTAGAAACATCTCAAGGATGATCAATGAGAAAGGATGCACCTGAGCTCAATTTCGAGTGTCATAGCAAAGGGTTTGAATAATTATGTAAATAAGGTATTTCTGTTTTTTATTTTTTATTAATGTGCAAACATTTCTAAAAACTTGTTTTTGTGCTTCGTCATTGTGGGGTATTGTGTGTCATCAAGGTCATCAACCACCCGAGCCACGGCCTGTTCACCCCGCTACCATCCAGAAGGCGAACTCAGTACAGGTTCATCAAAGCTGGGACCGAGAGACTGAAAAACAGCTGTTAAATAGCCATCACTAGCCGGCTACCACCCGGAAACTCAACCCTGCACCTTAGAGGCTGCTGCCCTATATACATAGACATGGAATCATTGTTCACTTTAATAACGAAACACTAGTCACTTTAATAAGGTTTACGTACTGCTTTACTCATTTCATTTGTATATACTGTATTCTATTCTACTGTATTTTAGTCAATGCCCTTCCGACATTGTTCGTCCTAATGTTTATATATTTCTTAATTCCGCTCTTTTACTTGAAGATGTGTGTGTATTGTTGTGTATTGTTAGATACTACTGCACTGTTGGAGCAAGGAACACAAGCATTTCGCTACACCCACAATAACATCTGCTAAACATGTGTATGTGATCAATACAAATGTATTTTATTTTATTCTTGGGTACAGGAACAATGGTGGACATCTTGAAGCAAGTGGGGACAACAGACTGGTATAGGGAGAGCTTGAATATGTCTGTATACACTCCAGCCAGCTGGTCTGCGCATATTCTGAGTACGCGGCTAGGGATGCTGTCTGATGGTAGTGTAGGGTTAATGGAGAGTGTGTCATGTGTTTAGCTTCCCTGTGGTCTGCAGGTGGGCAGTAGGGCTGCTTCACATACCTCTCTTGTCTTCTCAATGTAAAATGTCAAATGTGACCACTGTTATCGGTGGCAGCAGAGGTAAAGTGTGTGTGTGTGTTTCCCACAGACCGTGGGGGTTTTGATGGTTGCTGAGGCGTTTGTGTCCGGCGTGTATCGCTGTATTGCCTCTAGTTCTGTGGGAAAGGATGAGCTGGACATGCCCTTCTATGTAACAGGTACAGTACAATGACATCACACCACAGTCACAAAATCAAAACTACATCCTTCATTATGACTTGCAGTATAGTACTACCAGTATGTGCACCATTGCATACATTAGTGTGTACAGATGTAGGATCTTAATTTGATCACTCTTTTGTTGCTGAAACTTTCCTGCACAGCAGGAAATGCAAACTTGTAGTGTTTTCAAGGCTTCTACATTTTGTAATTTCCAGTTTATAATGTCAGACTTGATTTACCCTCACGAAAAATGTATCAACCCCTACAAGAAATGTCCATTCATTACAACCCACATAATAATTCACATTTCCTATTGCTGCGGATTATTTTCCTGCTGTTGCAAACTGTCTCAAATTAAGGTCCTACATCTGTATATGTGTCACAACGTAAAATCTATCAATGACTAACTATGAAGGATGTCATATCATCTCTGCCTCACCCATCTCTCCCAGTCTCTTCCTCTTTCTCATTTAAGTCACTCCATCACTTTCTCTTCCTCTTGTCCTTTGTTTCTCTCACTGTCTCAATTCCTCCCCCACTCTTTCTGAGTCACTGTGATGTCCATCTAAAATCAAACACATTGATGACTGTGTGTGTGGGCTTTTGTGTGGATATACCAGTCAAAAGTTTGGACACATCTACTCATTTAAGGGTTTTTCTTTATTTTTACTATTTTCTACATTGTAGTATAATAGTGAAGACATCAGAACTATAAAATAACACATATGGAATCATGTAGTAACCAAAAAAATGTTAAACAAATCAACATCTATTTAATATTTGACATTTTTTCAAAGTAGCCACCCTTTGCCTTGATGACAGCTTTGCATACTGTTGGCATTCTCTCAACCAGCTTCATGTGGTAGTCACTTGGAATGCATTTCAATTAACAGGTTTGCCTTGTTAAAAGTTAATTTGTGGAATTTATTTCCTTCTTAAAGCCATCTCAGCTCCATCATTCATTGAATCAGATGGCTCATTTATCACAAAAACCCACTAATATTGCCAACTACTTTAATGACTTTTTCATTGGAAAGATAAACAAACTCAGGGATGACATGCCAGCAACAGACGCTGACACGACACATCCAAGTATATCGGACCAAATTATGAAAGACAAGAATTGTACTTTTGAATTCCATAAAGTTTTCTGGATGGAAAATTACTGAGGATAATAGCGGACAATATTGCCACTCCTATTTTTGCCACATCTTCAATTTAAGCCTACTAGAAAGTGCCCCCAGGCCTGGAGGGAAGCTAAAGTCATTCCCCTACCGAAGAATAGTAAAGCCCCCCTTACTGGCTCAAATAGCCGACCAATCAGCCTGTTACCAACCATTAGTAAACTTCTGGAAGAAATTGTGTTTGACCAGATACAATGCTATTTTACAGTAAACAAATTGGCAACAGACTTTCAGCATGCATATAGGGAAGGACACTCAACAAGCACGGCACTTACACAAATGACTGTTGATTGGCTGAGAGAAATTGATGAGAAAATGATTGTGGGGGCTGTCTTGTTAGACTTCAGTGCAGCTTTTGACATTATAGATCATAGTCTGCTGCTGGAAAAACATATGTGTTATGGCTTTACACCCCCTGCTATAATGTGGATAAAGAGTTACTTGTCTGACAGAACATAGAGGTTGTTCTTTAATGGAAGCCTCTCAAAGATAATCCAGTTAGAAGCAGGAATTCTCCAGAGTAGCTGTTTAGGCCCCTTGCTTTTTTCAATCTTTCTAACGACATTCCACTGGCTTTGAGTTAGGCCAGTGTGTCTATGTATGCAGATGACTCAACACTATACACATCAGCTACTACAGCAACTGAAATGACTGCAACACTTAACAAAAAGCTGCAGTTAGTTTCGGGAATGGGTAGCAAGGAATAAGTTAGTCCTAAATATTTCTAAAACTAAAAGCATTGTATTTGGGACAAAACATTCACTAAACCCTAAACCTCAACTACATATCGTAATGAATGATGTGGAAATTGAGCAAGTTGAGGTGACTAAATTGCTTGAAGTAACCCTGGATTGTAAACTGTCATGGTCAAAACATATTGATTGTCACGCCCTGGCCTTAGTTATCTTTGTTTTCTGTATTATTTTAGTTAGGTCAGGGTGTGACAGGGGGGATGTTTGTGTGTATTTGTCTCGTCTTGGGTGGTTGTATTGTATAGGGGGTTTTGTAGAGTGTATGGGGTTGGGTTCAGTGTAGGTGTTTAGGAAAGTCTATGGTTGCCTGGTTTGGTTCTCAATCAGAGACAGCTGTTTATTGTTGTCTCTGATTGGGAGCCATATTTAAGGCAGCCATAGGCATTAGGTTGGTGTGGGTAATTGTCTATGTCTAACATTAGTAGCGTGTGTATGCACTTTCGTTTGTAGCGTCACGTTCGTGGTTTATTGTTTTTTTTTTGGTATTAGTTTGTATAGTGCTCGTTTCGTCTTCGTCTCTAATAAAAGAAGATGTATTCATATCACTCTGCGTTTTGGTCCGATCCATGCTCTTCCTCAGACGAGGAGGAGAACGAACGTGACATTGATACAACTGTAGCTAAAATGAGGAGAAGTCTGTCCATGATAAAGCGCTGCTCTGCCTTCTTAACAACACTATCAACAAGGCAGGTCCTACAGGCCCTGGTTTAGTCGCACCTGGACTACTGTTCAGTCGTGGGGTCAGGTGCCACAGAGGGACTTGGGAAAATTGCAGTTGGCTCAGAACAGGGCAGCACGACTGGCCCTTATAAGTACACGGAGAGCTAACATTAATGACATGCATGTCAATCTCTCATGGCTCAATGTGGAAGAGAGATTGACTTCATCACTACTTGTTTTTGTAAGAGGTGTTGACAAGCTGAATGTACCGAGCTGTCTGTTTAAAATACTTGCACACAGTTTGAACGCCCATGTATACCCCACAAGACATGCCACCAGAGGTCTCTTCACAATCCCCAAGTCCAGAACAGACTATGTGAGGCGCACAGTACTACATAGAGCCATGACTACATGGAACTCTAATCTACATCAGGTAACTGATGCAAGCAGAAAAATGGGATTTAAAAAGCAGGTAAAAATACACCTTATGGAACAGCGTGGACTGTGAATAAACATAAACATAGGCACTGACACATGCATATGCATGATAACATACACACTATACACACACGTACACATGGATTTTGTGTTGTAGATATGTGATAGTGGAGTATGGGCCGGAGGGCACACTTAGTGTGTTGTGAATTCTGTAATGAATGTTGTAATGTTTTTAAAATAGTATAACTGCCTTAATTTTGCAGGACCCCGGGAAGAAGCAGCTAATGGGGATCCATAATAAACACAAATAAATACAAATGCAAATGCGATGGAGCCAATCAGCTGTTTTGTGACAGGTTAGGGGTGCTATAGAGAACATAGCCCTATTTGTTAAAAGACCAAGTCCATACTATGGCAAAAACAGCTCAAATAAGTAAGAGAAACAACAGCCCATCATTACTTTAAGACATGAAGGTCAGTCAATACGGAAACATTTTAAGAAGTTTAAAAGTTTCTTCAAGTGCAGTCGCAAAAACCATCAAGCGCTATGATGAAACTGGCTCTCATGAGGACCGCCACAGGAAAGGAAGCCCCAGAGTTACCTCTGCTGCAGAGAATAAGTTCATTAGAGTTACCAGCCTCAGAAATTGCAGCACAAATAAATGCTTCACAGAGTTCAAGTAACAGACACATCTCAACATCAACTGTTCAGAGGAGACTGCGTGAATCAGGTCTTCATGGTCAAATTGCTGCAAAGAAACCACTACTAAAGGACACCAATAAGAACAAGAGACTTGCTTGGGCCAAGAAACACGAGCAATGGACATTAGACAGGTGGAAATCTGTGTTTTGGTCTGAGGAGTCCAAATTTTTGATTTTTGGTTCCAACCGCCATGGCTTTGTGAGACACAGAGTAGGTGAATGGATGATCTCCGCATGTGTGGTTCCCACCGTGAATTATGGAGGAGGCGGTGTGATGGTGTGGGGCTGCTTTGCTGGTGACACTGTCTGTGATTTATTTAGAATTCAAGGTACACTTAATCAGCGTGGCTACCAAGTATTCTGCAGCGATACGCCATCCCTTCTGGTTTGGGCTTAGTGGGACTATCGTTTGGTTTTCAACAGGACAATGATCTAACACATCTCCAGGCTGTGTAAGGGCTATTTGACCATGAAAGAGAGTGATGGAGTGCTGCATCGGATGACCTTGCCTCCACAATCACCCGACCTCAACCCAATTGAGATGGTTTGGAATGAGTTGGACTGCAGTGTGAAGGAAAAGCAGCCAACAAGTGCTCAGCATATGTGGGAACTCCTTCAAGACTGTTGGAAAAGCATTCCGGGTGGCTACTTTGAAGTATCTCTATAAAATATATTTAGATTACTACATGATTCCATATGTGTTATTTCATAGTTTTAATGTCTTCACTATTATTCTACAATGTAGACAACAGTTTTAAAAAATAAAGAAAAACCCTTGAATGAGTAGGTGTGTCCAAACTTTTGACTGGTACTGTATGTCAATATGTTGCCATGGAGATAGGACAGAGGTGGTGGGCGCTTTATCCCCTGTGTGTATTATCCCTGTCTGTGTGCTAGTGTGAGTTGGATCCTGTGTGTGTGCGTGAGCGTGTGTTGTCTGCTGTGAATTCACTTCTACACCTGCATTCTAGCTGTTTGGGGTTTTAGGCTGGGTTTCTGTACAGCATTTCGAGATATTATCTGATGTACGAAGGGCTATATAAAATAAAATTGATTGATTGATTGATTGAATTTGTATTTGTGTCGCCCCGTGTGAGTGTGTGTTTGTGTTGTCCCCTGTGTATGCTACCCCTGTGTGTGTGTGTGTGTGTCCCCTGTGTATGTTACCCCTGTGTGTGTGTGTGTGTGTGTGTGTGTGTGTGTGTGTGTGTGTGTGTGTGTGTGTGTGTGTGTGTGTGTGTGTGTGTGTGTGTGTGTGTGTGTGTGTGTGTGTGTGTGTGTGTGTGTGTGTGTGTGTGTGTGTGTGTTGTTCCCTTGTGTGTTTGTGTTGTCCCTCTGTGTGTGTCGCATATGTGTGTGTGTGTTGTCCCCTGTGTGGGTGTATGTGTGTGTGTTGTCCCCTGTGTGTGTGTGTGTGTGTGTGTGTGTGTGTGTGTGTGTGTGTGTGTGTGTGTGTGTGTGTGTGTGTGTGTGTGTGTGTGTTGTCCCCTGTGTGTGTGTGTGAATGTGTGTTTTTGAGTGCAACAGGAACCTGGGGCTGTTATCGAGTCACTTCCCTGGGCCGCTAGGCCCTCTTTATTTCGGGAGACCTAGGGGTGTTCGGGAAAGATAAACACTATCTGCCATCAGGAAACCCTAGAGCCATTTCCACAGGAAGTTTCAAATAGCTAAAGTAAATAAAAGGCTTTTTCACTGTATTCCTCTGGCTGCTTTTACCCACAATAGCTACTCAACATTGTCATCAAAGGTTAAGAAAATGGCGGCTTGGTCAACACTTGAGAGTAGGAGTCAGATTCGTTGGAGGTCTAGTGAGATGGTGGGCAGGGAGGTTTGTTGTGGTGTTAAAAAGGTTTTCAGAGCTGTTTGTATAGAGAGGTGTAGAACAGAGTGACTTGAATAGGAACTGAATCTCTGCATCCCTCTCTCCCTCCTTCACTCCTACCTAACCACCCGTTCACTCTATTTCCCTCCCTCCCTTCCCCCTCCCTCCCCCCCTCCCTCCCTCCTTCCCTCCTACCTTACCTCCCTTTCACCCTCTTTCCCTCCCTCCCTCCCTCCTTCCCTCCTACCTTACCTCCCTTTCACTCTATTTCCCTCCCTCCCTTCCCCTCACTCCCTCCTTCCTTCCTACCTTACCTCCCTTTCACCCTCTTTCCCTCCCTCCTTCCCTCCTACCTTACCACCCTTTCACACTCTTTCCCTCCCTCCTTCCCTCCCTCCCTCCCTCCCTCCCTCCTACCTTACCTCCCTTTCACCCTCTTTCCCTCCCTCCTTCCCTCCTACCTTACCACCCTTTCACACTCTTTCCCTCCCTCCTTCCCTCCCTCCCTCCCTCCTACCTTACCTCCCTTTCACCCTCTTTCCCTCCCTCCTTCCCTCCTACCTTACCACCCTTTCACTATCTCTCCCTCCCTTCTCCCTCTCTCCATCTCTCCCTCCCTCCCTCTTACCTTACCACCCTCCCTCCCACCTTACCTCCCTTTCACTCTCTTTCCCTCTCTCCGTCCCAACCTCCCCTTCTCCCTCTCTATTTCCCTATCTCCCTCCCTTCCCCCTCTCTCCCTCTCCTCTCTCCCCACTCCTTCTTTCCCTCTCTCCCTCCTCCCCTCCTACCTTACCACCCTTTCTCTGTCTCTCCCTCCCTCCCTCCCTCCCTCCCTCCCTCCCTCCCTTACCTCTCTTTCACCCTCTTTCCCTCCCTCCTTCCCTCCTACCTTACCACCCTTTCACTATCCCTCCCTCCCTTCTCCCTCTCTCCATCTCTCCCTCCCTCCCTCTTACCTTAACACCCTCCCTCCCTCTTACCTTACCTCCCTTTCACTCTCTTTCCCTCTCTCCGTCCCAACCTCCCCTTCTCCCTCTCTATTTCCCTATCTCCCTCCCTTCCCCCTCTCTCCCTCTCTCCCTCTCCTCTCTCCCCACTCCTTCGTTCCCTCTCTCCCTCCTCCCCTCCTACCTTACCACCCTTTCTCTGTCTCTCCCTCCCTTCCCCCTCTCTCCCTCCTCCCTTCCTACCTTACCACCCTTTCTCTGTCTCTCCTTCCCTCCCTCCCTCCCTCCTACCTTACCTCCCTTTCACTCTCTTTCCCTCTCTCCCTCCCTACCTCCCCTTCTCCCTCTCTATTTCCCTCTCTCCCTCCCTTCCCCCTCTCTCCCTCTCCTCTCTCCCCCCTCCTTCTTTGCCTCTCTCCCGATTCCTCTGTCTCCCCCCTCCCTCTCTGTCTCCCCCCTCCCTCCCTCTCACAGACGTCCCAGGAGGCTTCAGTGTGAGTCAGGAGGATGAGCCAAGGGAGGGAGGAGACCTACACCTCACCTGCGTAGCCAACAAGCACCTGTACACCAATTTTTCATGGCAACGGGTGACTGACCCAGCAGAGACCACACCCCTGACCCCCTCCCTGGGTGGTGAACTGACCTCAGGAGAGTTTTCTGACACTCTGAGTCTATTGCTTAGCAACCTGACGGCGGGGGATTCTGGAACCTACCGCTGCTCCGCCCATCACCTGCTGACGGGACAGAACACACATCTGGACACACAGGTGGACGTCACAGGTGAGCCCTCTGACCTCTCACACAGGACCACTTTGATCATCATCATCATTACCATCATCATTACCATTATCATTGGTAATGACCATTATCATTATCGTTGTCAATCATCATTACCATCATTATCATCATCATTACCATCTTCATTATCATCATCGTTACAATCATCATTACCATTATCATTGGTGATGGCCATTATCATTATCGTTGTCAATCATCATTATGCCATCATTATCATCATCAGTATCATCATCGTTACCATCTTCATTATCATTGTCATTACCATCATCATTATCGTTGTCATTACCATCATCATTATCATCATTATTGTCATTACTATGACACATTCACACATCCATGGACAAACAGGGTAATACTCATATCAACATACTCATAGACGTGCTCACACCTGTCATTTCAACTCAGCAGAATTGCTCTGATGAATGTAATGGATTGGCTATATGTCCCTTTACATTTTATGGGAATTTCGCCATTCCATCAGCACCTGGTATGTACATAAACACTCACGTTCACACACAGTGATACACCTACACACATACACAGTAATACACCTACACACACACAGTGCTACACCTACACACACACAGTCAGATCAGTGCTTGGGAACTTGGAGTCCCGTAGTTTCCTGGGGCCCCTCCCTGCCCCAGTCTGCTCTCCTGCTGTCTTTCTCCTTGTCTCAGTCTGCTCTCCTGCTCTCTTTCTCCCTGTCTCAGTCTGCTCTCCTGCTGTCTTTCTCCTTGTCTCAGTCTGCTCTACTGCTGTCTTTCTCCTTGTCTCAGTCTGCTCTCCTGCTGTCTTTCTCCCTGTCTCAGTCTGCTCTCCTGCTGTCTTTCTCCTTGTCTCAGTCTGCTCTACTGCTGTATTTCTCCTTGTCTCAGTCTGCTCTCCTGCTGTCTTTCTCCTTGTCTCAGTCTGCTCTCCTGCTGTCTTTCTCCCTGTCTCATTCTGCTCTTCTGCTGTCTTTCTCCCTGTCTCATTCTGCTCTCCTGCTGTCTTTCTCCCTGTCTCAGTCTGCTCTCCTGTTGTCTTTCTCCCTGTCTCAGTCTGCTCTCCTGCTGTCTTTCTCCTTGTCTCAGTCTGCTCTCCTGCTGTCTTTCTCCCTGCACCTCTTTCTTTCACGTGGGAATGCTCCCTCATCAGGAGGAAGAGGACACAATGGCACTTCCCACAATGCCACATTTACAGGCCCCTTCACAGGGCCAGAGGAACAATCAGCCAATCAGACACTGTCAAACCACGGACTCACAGACAATCATCAATTGTTGTCCTGGAGGAAGAAATGGGAAACAACAATCAGTCCCACATTACTTAAGTCCCTTTTATTCATTTATTTTACTGCTATTGCTCACCATACCTCAACGCATAGACTTCCTTTCAAAGACCCCCATGGGCTTTTAACTAGAGAGAGACGGAGAGGAGGGGGGGGGGGGTGTCTTCCAATTGCAGTCTTTGTAGTCTAGGTGGTGAGTAATGTTTCAAATTGAGTGGTTTTAAGGTTACTACTACAAACCCAAAACACACACACATACACTCACACAGAAATGTGTCACTAACACACACATTGTGGTTAGAGCGTGGCAGGGGTCCAGGGACGGATGTCAAATATCCCCGCGTTCGATTTTTATAGAAACAAAAGGAAAAACGACACTAATTCTATTCATTGCCTACTGTATGACTATTCATGTGCCTACTGTATGACTATTCATGTGCCTACTGTATGACTATTCATGGGCCTACTGTATGACTATTCATGGGCCTACTGTATGACTATTCATGGGCCTACTGTATGACTATTCATGGTTCTACTGTATGACTATTCATGGACCTACTGTATGACTATTCATGGACCTACTGTATGACTATTCATGGACCTACTGTATGACTATTCATGGGCCTACTGTATGACTATTCATGGGCCTACTGTATGACTATTCATGGGCCTACTGTATGACTTATGACTCATCTGTTCTGTTCTCTTGACATTGAAGTAACTCAATATTTTGTGATGCAATGATGACCTCTGTTCATGTGGACCTTGGCCATTTGGTTACTAACAACACACACACACACACACACACAAACGCTCGCACGCACGCACACATAAAACACACACACACATCTCTCTCTCACACAAGCGCACCTAATCACACACACACACACACACACACACACACACACACACACACACACACACACACACACACACACACACACACACACACACACACACACACACACAAACGCTCGCTCGCACGCATACACACAACACACACACATCTCTCTCTCACACCTGCGCACCTAATCACACACACACTCATGGTGTGTGTTTTCCCACAGTACTGGAGGCTCCGGTGCTGTTACAGAATCTGTCTGACTGCAGCGTGAACATCAGCAGCTCAGTGACACTCAGCTGCCGCGCCCACGGAGTGCCACGCCCATTCATCACATGGTACAAGGACCAACACACACTGCTTCAGGGATCAGGTGGGAGGCACAGTGATCTTATATCCCCGTCTCAACTATACTGAACAAAAATATAAACGCAACATGCAACAATTTCAACGATTTTGCTGAGATTACAGTTCATAAGGAAACCAGTCAATTGAAATAAATTCATTAGGCCCTAATCTATAGATTTCACACAACAGGGCAGAGGCGCAGCCATTGGTGGGCCTGGGAGGGCATAGGCCCACCCACTGGGGAGCCAGGTCCAGCCAATCAGAATGAGTTTATCTCCACAAAAGGGCTTTACTACAGACAGAAGTACTCCTCCGCTGTCCGGGGGGCTGGTCTCAGACAACGCTGCAGGTGAAGAAGCCAGATGTGGAGGTCCTGGACGTACTGACAAATGGACGTACTGACAAATTCTCTAAAACAACATTGGAAGCGGCTTATGGTAGAGAAATGAACATTCAATTCTCTGGCAACAGCTCTGGTGAACATTCCTGCAGTCAGCATACCAATTGCACACTCCCTCAAAACTTGAGACATCTGTGGCATTGTGTTGTCTGACAAAACAGCATGTTCTAGAGTGACCTTTTATTGTCCCGAGAACCATGTGCACCTGTGTAATGATCATGCTGTTTAATCAGCTTCTTGATATGTCACACCTGTCAGGTGGATGGATTATCTTGGCAAAGGAAAAACGCTCACTAACAAGGATGTAAACACATTTGTGTCAAAAATAGAGATAAATAAGCTTATTGTGCGTATGGAACATTTCTGAGATCTTTCATTTCAGCTCTTGAAAACATGGGAACAACACTTTACGTGTTGCGTTTATATTTCTGTTCAGTATATATATGGGAATATTACAACAGTGAAAGTTGAGTTGCTTGGTGACTTGGAGTGTCAATAGTCTAAAATGACTTCCTCTCCTCCTCTTTTTACTTCACCTGCCCTGATCTGAATAAATCAGAATAAAGACAGGAAGATGAGAGAGGAATCCTCCTCAAACTGTTGAGAACGACTCCTGAAGTTGGTGTTGGGAAATGACTGTGACATGTTCTGTTTCTCATGTGTAGGTATCGTCATAGCACAAGGAGGCGAGAACCTCCACATTGACCGAATCACAGTGGAGGACCAGGGTCTGTACACCTGCCAGGCAACCAATGAGAGAGGCTCTGCTGAGAGCTCCGCCTACATCTGGGTTCACAGTAAGGATCCATTGACCAATAGTAACTGTGGAATACACTCAACTCTCTCGTTCTGTAACCATCCAAGATGGGTTTCTTCCTTATTTGGTCATGTTGGTGCCTGTGGATAAACACTCTTGTGATAGCCGCGATGTGAGTATTAAAGGGTACGAATGACAACCAATTAGATTAACAACCTTATACATATAACAGTAATCTAATCATGATCTACTATAACAAGGGTGAAGAGTAAAGCCTCAGCTAATAGGGTCAGTTGTAAAGACAAAAGGAGACCCTGCTTTAGATAGTGCTGCTATCCTTGTACGTCTTGATTGATTTTCTCTTCTTTAGAGAGTCTTTGGTGCGTCACCCAGTTCTGTCCAGTAGAGGCTGGACTACAGTGTCAGTCACCCCTGTTTGGAGGACCCACTCACTGAGTAGCAGCTAGCGGAAGCTCCCTAGCAGCTAGCGGAAGCTCCCTAGCAGCTAGCGGAAGCTCCCTAGCAGCTAGCGGAAGCTCCCTAGCAGCTAGCGGAAGCTCCCTAGCAGCTAGCGGAAGCTCCCTAGCCTGACCATGGAGAGGAGTGGCTCGGTGTTGTTCTGTTCTAATAAGTCAGGAAGGAAGCTGTCTCCCTTTTTGATTTCCCTCGGAAGCCCCACTGCTGCCCCGTAAAGTGAAGCTATTTCTATATCTTCAGAAAAACACCAAGATGAATGAGGAAGATGGCTGTTTGTGTTTGAGCCTGTTGGGTCGTTTCCACCCTGATCAGAGGCTGGGACAGACAGGGAGGGACGGAGGGACAGTGAGAGAACAGCGCCCTCATGTGGGAAGGTGGAGAACTGCAGCGCATGAGTGAAATAAATGTCAGATAAGTGATTTTACTTGAAGTGAGGGAGGAGAGAATAAGTATTACTGAGAGGGCCTGTTCATCTCTGTGCTTCTATTTCTATAGTTTAAAACGTGTAAATCCTCAGATTAATTTCAATCATGCTCTCTTCTCTCTCCCTACGTTGTACACAGAAGATATTTTTGCAGAATTCTGCATGCAGAGTCTCAATTTGGTGTTTGTCCCATTTTGTGAATTCTTGGTTGGTGAGCGGACCCCAGATCTCAACCATAAAGGGCAATGGGTTCTATAATTGAATCAAGTATTTTTAGCCAGATCCTAATTGGTATGTTGAATTTTATGTTCCTTTTGATGGCGTAGAAGGCTGTTCTTGCCTTGTCTCTCAGATCGTTCACAGTTTTATGGAAATTAACTGTGGCGCTGATGTTTAGGCCGAGGTATGTATAGTTTTTTTGTGTGCTCAAGGGCAACGGTGTCTAGATGGAATTTGGATTTGTGGTCCGTGCAAATGGACCTTATTTGGAACACCGTTATTTTTGTCTTACTGAGATTTACTGTCAGGGCCCAGATCTGACAGAATCTGTGCAGAAGATCTAGGTGCTGCTGTCGGCCCTCCTTGGTTAGGGACAGAAGCGCCAGATCATCAGCAAACATTTGACTTCAGATTCTAGTCCTCTCTCTCTCTCTGTGTGTAGACTCATCAGGTGGCCTGTCTCTGGAGATTCCTACTCTCACCTGTACCTGCCTGGTGGCCACTCTCTTCTGGCTGCTTCTCACTCTCTTCATACGTAAACTCAAAAAGGTCAGACACAAATGGAGCAGACATGAGTGTATAAAATTGTGTAACTATCTGTCCTATTTTTGATAATTTCATATAAATCCATTTCTCTCAGCCAAACTCTTCGAGTGCCAAGGCTGAGTACCTTTCAATCATCTTGGACCCAGGGGAGGGGCCTCTGGAGGAGCAGTGTGATAGGCTACAGTACGACCCAGGCCAATGGGAGTTCCCCAGAGACCGCCTCAAACTGGGTATAACTTTACATCATTTGTTACCGGCCTGGTACACTGTGTTGTGATTGGTTACAGACCAAGTATAAAGTTGGGAGAGAGGAGATGATGAAGATTAGTGATAGATATGATCCCTTTCTCGTAACAATCTTATCTACATCAGAGATGACTGGGAGTGCCCCATGTAATCAGCGTTATCTGTGTTGTGCTAATCATGGGTGGGAGCTGTATTTACTGTAACTAATCAGGTCTGGCTATGGTGGGATCTGAGTTTGACTCATCAGGGCTTGTTGGATATACAGTAAATGTCATTTTAATTTCTCAAGTTTTACGAACGGCCCACCTGAAGCCTTAAGAAACATTGACTCTGACAGACTGCCACCGCCCAGTGTTAAACCACAACCCATCCTTTGGGTTTCAACCCCACCATTTGAGAAACAAATAAGATTGTGTTTGAATGATCTCTCTGTGTCCTTCCAGAGAAACCTCTGGGCCGTGGGGCCTTTGGGAAAGTCATGCAGGCGTCTGCCTTTGGCATCGACAACTCTACAGGCTGCAGGACTGTGGCTGTCAAGATGCTCAAGGGTACCTGCTTTATTATGTTCACTATATCTGAGTCATGCTATCTAACAATGTGACAAATGATGACTTTTGTTTCAGAATAGAACAACTGAATAGAATAGAACATGACTCTACCAGCATAATGTGCTGTATTTATAATGTACTGTATTAATAACGTACTGTATCAATAGTGTGATGTATTTATAATGTCCTGTATTTATAATGTCCTGTATTTATAATGTGCTGTATTTATAATGTGCTGTATTTATAATGTCCTGTATTTATAATGTCCTGTATTTATAATGTGATGTATTTATAATGTGCTGTATTTATAATGTCCTGTATTTATAATGTCCTGTATTTATAATGTGCTGTATTAATAATGTGATGTATTAATAATGTACTGTATTTAGAATGTACTGTATTTATAATGTGCTGTATTTATAATGTGCTGTATTAATAATGTACTGTATTTAGAATGTACTGTATTTATAATGTGCTGTATTTATAATGTGCTGTATTTATAATGTACTGTATTTATAATGTACTGTATTTATAGTGTGATGTATTGATGATGTGATGTATTTATAATGTGCTGTATTTATAATGTACTGTATTAATAATGTGCTGTATTTATAGTGTGATGTATTTATAATGTGCTGTATTTATAGTGTGATGTATTTATAATGTACTGTATTAATAATATGCTGTATTTTTAATGTGCTGTATTTATAATGTGCTGTATTTATAATGTGCTGTATTTATAATGTGCTGTATTTATAATGTGCTGTATTTATAGTGTGATGTATTTATAATGTGCTGTATTTATAATGTGCTGTATTTATAATGTGCTGTATTTATAATGTGCTGTATTTATAATGTACTGTATTTATAATGTGCTGTATTTATAATGTGCTGTATTTATAATGTACTGTATTTATAATTTACTGTATTTATAATGTGCTGTATTTATAATGTGATGTATTTATAATGTGCTGTATTTATAATGTGCTGTATTTATAATGTACTGTATTTATAATGTACTGTATTTATAGTGTGATGTATTGATGATGTGATGTATTTATAATGTGCTGTATTTATAATGTGATGTATTTATAATGTACTGTATTTATAGTGTGATGTATTGATGATGTGATGTATTTATAATGTGCTGTATTTATAATGTGCTGTATTTATAATGTGCTGTATTTATAATGTGATGTATTTATAATGTGCTGTATTTATAATGTGATGTATTTATAATGTGCTGTATTTATAATGTGCTGTATTTATAATGTGATGTATTTATAATGTGCTGTATTTATAATGTGCTGTATTTATAATGTGCTGTATTTATAATGTACCGTATTTATAGTGTGATGTATTTATAATGTGCTGTGCTGTATGTTGTCCACCAGAGGGGGCTACTCCCAGTGACCACAAGGCTCTGATGACAGAACTGAAGATCCTGAACCACATCGGCCACCACCTGAATGTGGTCAACCTGCTGGGAGCCTGCACCAAGGCAGGGCCTCTCATGGTGATAGTGGAGTACTGTAGGTATGGAAACCTATCCACCTACCTGAAGAGCAAGAGAGACGTGTTCCTGCTCAACAAGGTGACTTCTCCGACAGACAGACAGACAGACAGACAGACTGACAGACTGACTTAACTTACAGACCTCACTGAGGTCAAGTTCCCATTGACTTCCTGTCTATATCTTTATGCTGTGAAGAGCGTCATGATGATGATATGATCATGTCTTATTGTCACACTTACAGACGTTAGGATACTGATCTCACATTCAAGTCTCATTTCCTCTGACGGATACACAGAATGAGCCTCAAGCAATCAAACACATCAACAACTCACTTCTGCAATCAATTGATGTTCTGTTATCTGTAATAAGAGAGAGGAACTTTTTCCTTAATGTCAGAATCTGTAGTTGTGAGTATTTAGTCCTGTATGATTCATGTTAACACTCATAGTTGAGTTGTAGTTGTAATGCGGTGTTTTGTGTCGTATAGTTATGTGTAGTGGTGTAAACTAGAGACAAACACACTGTAAGTCCACACACTAAATATAATAAACACAGAATATCCATATTGACCAGTAGCACTACCTGACCACATTAACCACAACTCCTTCTCTCTCCCTGTGACAGGACGGGAAGAAGAGGTGTTTCGAGGAGAGAGAGAGCACAGAGGAGAGGGGTAAGAGAGAGAGAACAGGGGAGAGGGGTAAGAGAGAGAGAACAGAGGAGAGGGGTAAGAGAGAGAACAAAGGAGAGAGGTAAGAGAGAGAGAACAGAGGAGAGGGGTAAGAGAGAGAACAAAGGAGAGAGGTAAGAGAGAGAGAACAGAGGAGAGGGGTAAGAGAGAGAGAACAGAGGAGAGGGGTAAGAGAGAGAACAGAGGAGAGGGATAAGAGAGAGAGAACAGAGGAGAGGGATAAGAGAGAGAGAACAGAGGAGAGGGGTAAGAGAGAGAGAACAGAGGAGAGGGGTAAGAGAGAGAGAACAGAGGAGAGGGATAAGAGAGAGAGAACAGAGGAGAGGGGTAAGAGAGAGAGGACAGAGGAGAGGGGTAAGAGAGAGAGAACAGAGGAGAGGGGTAAGAGAGAGAGAACAGAGGAGAGGGATAAGAGAGAGAGAACAGAGGAGAGGGGTAAGAGAGAGAGAACAGAGGAGAGGGATAAGAGAGAGAGGAAAGAGGAGAGGGGTAAGAGAGAGAGAACAGAGGAGAGGGATAAGAGAGAGAGAACAGAGAGGGGTAAGAGAGATAACAAAGGAGAGAGGTAAGAGAGAGAGAACAGAGGAGAGGGGTAAGAGAGAGAGGACAGAGGAGAGGGGTAAGAGAGAGAACAGAGGAGAGGGGTAAGAGAGAGAGAACAGAGGAGAAGGGTAAGAGAGAGAGAACAGAGGAGAGGGGTAAGAGAAAGAACAAAGGAGAGAGGTAAGAGAGAGAGAACAGAGGAGAGGGATAAGAGAGAGAGAACAGATGAGAGGGGTAAGAGAGAGAGAACAGAGGAGAGGGGTAAGAGAGAGAACAAAGGAGAGAGGTAAGAGAGAGAGAACAGAGGAGAGGGGTAAGAGAGACAACAAAGGAGAGAGGTAAGAGAGAGAGAACAGAGGAGAGGGGTAAGAGAGAGAGGACAGAGGAGAGGGGTAAGAGAGAGAGAACAGAGGAGAGGGATAAGAGAGAGAGAACAGAGAGGGGTAAGAGAGAGAACAAAGGAGAGAGGTAAGAAAGAGAGAACAGAGGAGAGGGGTAAGAGAGAGAACAGAGAGGGGTAAGAGAGAGAGAGAACAGAGGAGAGGGGTAAGAGAGAGAACAGAGGAGAGGGGTAAGAGAGAGAGAACAGAGGAGAGGGATAAGAGAGAGAGAACAGAGGAGAGGTATAAGAGAGCGAGAACAGAGGAGAGGGGTAAGAGAGAGAGAACAGAGGAGAGAGGTAAGAGAGAGAGAACAGAGGAGAGGGGTAAGAGAGACAACAAAGGAGAGAGGTAAGAGAGAGAACAGAGGAGAGGAGAGGGGTAAGAGAGAGAGAACAGAGGAGAGGGGTAAGAGAGAGAACAGAGGAGAGGGGTAAGAGAGAGAACAGAGGAGAGGGGTAAGAGAGAGAGAACAGAGGAGAGGGGTAAGAGAGAGAGAACAAAGGAGAGGGGTAAGAGAGAGAGAACAGAGGAGAGGGGTAAGAGAGAGAACAGAGGAGAGGGGTAAGAGAGAGAGAACAGAGGAGAGGGGTAAGAGAGAGAGAACAAAGGAGAGGGGTAAGAGAGAGAGAACAGAGGAGAGGGGTGAGAGTGAGAGAACAGAGGAGAGGTGTAAGAGAGACAACAAAGGAGAGAGGTAAGAGAGAGAACAGAGGAGAGGAGAGGGGTAAGAGAGAGAGAACAGAGGAGAGGGGTAAGAGAGAGAGAACAGAGGAGAGGGATAAGAGAGAGAACAGAGAGGGGTAAGAGAGAGAGAACAGAGGAGAGGGGTAAGAGAGAGAGAACAGAGGAGAGGGGTAAGAGAGAGAAAACAGAGGAGAGGGGTAAGAGAGAGAGAACAGAGGAGAGGGGTAAGAGAGAGAGGACAGAGGAGAGGGGTAAGAGAGAGAGAACAGAGGAGAGGAGAGGGGTAAGAGAGAGAGAACAGAGGAGAGGGGTAAGAGAGAGAGGACAGAGGAGAGGTGTAAGAGAGAGAGGACAGAGGAGAGGGGTAAGAGAGAGAACAGAGGAGAGGGGTAAGAGAGACAACAAAGGAGAGAGGTAAGAGAGAGAACAGAGGAGAGGAGAGGGGTAAGAGAGAGAGAACAGAGGAGAGGGTTAAGAGAGAGAGGACAGAGGAGAGGTGTAAGAGAGAGAGGACAGAGGAGAGGGGTAAGAGAGACAACAAAGGAGAGAGGTAAGAGAGAGAACAGAGGAGAGGAGAGGGGTAAGAGAGAGAGAACAGAGGAGAGGGGTAAGAGAGACAACAAAGGATAGAGGTAAGAGAGAGAACAGAGGAGAGGAGAGGGGTACGAGAGAGAGAACAGAGGAGAGGGGTAAGAGAGAGAGAACAGAGGAGAGGGGTAAGAGAGAGAGAACAGAGGAGAGGGGTAAGAGAGAGAGGACAGAGGAGAGGGGTAAGAGAGAGAGAACAGAGGAGAGGAGAGGGGTAAGAGAGAGAGAACAGAGGAGAGGGGTAAGAGAGAGAGGACAGAGGAGAGGGGTAAGAGAGAGAGAACAGAGGAGAGGGGTAAGAGAGAGAGAACAGAGGAGAGGGGTAAGAGAGAGAGAACAGAGGAGAGGGGTAAGAGAGAGAGAACAGAGGAGAGGGATAAGAGAGAGAGAACAGAGGAGAGGGATAAGAGAGAGAACAAAGGAGAGGGGTAAGAGAGAGAGAACAGAGGAGAGGGATAAGAGAGAGAGAACAGAGAGGGGTAAGAGTGAGAGAACAGAGGAGAGGGGTAAGAGAGAGAGGACAGAGGAGAGGAGAGGGGTAAGAGAGAGAACAGAGGAGAGGGATAAGAGAGAGAGAACAGAGGAGAGGGGTAAGAGAGAGAACAGAGGAGAGGGGTAAGAGAGAGAGGACAGAGGAGAGGGGTAAGAGAGAGAGGACAGGGGAGAGGGGTAAGAGAGAGAGGACAGAGGAGAGGGGTAAGAGAGAGAGAACAGAGGAGAGGGATAAGAGAGAGGGGTAAGAGAGAGAGAACAGAGGAGAGGGGTAAGAGAGAGAACAAATGAGAGGGATAAGAGAGAGAGGACAGAGGAGAGGGGTAAGAGAGAGAGAGAACAGAGAGGGGTAAGAGAGAGGGAACAGAGGAGAGGGATAAGAGAGAGAACAGAGGAGAGGAGAGGGGTAAGAGAGAGAGAACAGAGAGGGGTAAGAGAGAGGGAACAGAGGAGAGGGATAAGAGAGAGAGGACAGAGGAGAGAGGTAAGAGAGAGAGGACAGAGGAGAGGGATAAGAGAGAGAACAGAGAGGGGTAAGAGAGCGAGAACAGAGGAGAGGGGTAAGAGAGAGAACAAATTAGAGGGATAAGAGAGAGAGGACAGAGGAGAGGGGTAAGAGAGAGAGAACAGAGGAGAGGGGTAAGAGAGAGAGGACAGAGGAGAGGGGTAAGAGAGAGAGAACAGAGGAGAGGGATAAGAGAGAGGGGTAAGAGAGAGAGAACAGAGGAGAGGGGTAAGAGAGAGAACAAAGGAGAGGGATAAGAGAGAGAGGACAGAGGAGAGGGGTAAGAGAGAGAGAACAGGAGAGGGTAAGAGATAAGAGAGAGGGGTAAGAGGTTTATCTACACGTTTTTGTTGTTGTTGAGATTTGTATCTTTCAATTCTCACCCTCATAACCCCTCTCCTTTTTCTCTCTGTCCCTCCTCTCCCTTTCTCTCTCTGTCCCTCCTCTCCCTGTCTCTCTCTCTCTCTCTGTCCCTCCTCTCCCTTTCTCTCTCTGTCTCTCTCTGTCCCTCCTCTCCCTTTCTCTCTCTCTGTCTCTCTCTGTCCCTCCTCTCCCTTTCTCACTCTGTCTCTCTCTGTCCCTCCTCTCCCTTTCTCACTCTGTCTCTCTCTGTCCCTCCTCTCCATTTCTCTCTCTGTCTCTCTGTCCCTCCTCTCCCTTTCTCTCTCTGTCTCTCCTCTCCCTTTCTCTCTCTGTCTCTCTCTGTCCCTCCTCTCCCTTTCTCACTGTCTCTCTCTGTCCCTCCTCTCCCTTTCTCTCTCGCTCTCTCTGTCCCTCCTCTCCCTTTCTCTCTCTGTCTCTCTCTGTCCCTCCTCTCCCTTTCTCTCTCTCTGTCCCTCCTCTCCCTTTCTCTCTCTGTCTTTCTCTGTCCCTCCTCTCCCTTTCTCACTCTGTCTCTCTCTGTCCCTCCTCTCTCTGTCTCTCTCTGTCCCTCCTCTCCCTTTCTCTCTCTGTCTCTCTCTGTCCCTCCTCTCCCTTTCTCTCTCTGTCTCTCTCTGTCCCTCCTCTCCCTTTCTCACTCTGTCTCTCTCTGTCCCTCCTCTCCCTTTCTCTCTCTGTCTCTCTCTGTCCCTCGTCTCCATTTCTCTCTCTGTCCCTCCTCTCCCTTTCTCTCTCTGTCTCTCTCTGTCCCTCCTCTCCCTTTCTCTCTGTCTCTCACTGTCCCTCCTCTCCCTTTCTCACTCTGTCTCTCTCTGTCCCTCCTCTCCCTTTCTCTCTCTGTCTCTCACTGCCCCTTCTCTCCCTTTCTCTCTCTGTCTCTCACTGTCCCTCCTCTCCCTTTCTCACTCTGTCTCTCTCTGTCCCTCCTCTCCCTTTCTCTCTCTGTCTCTCTCTGTCCCTCCTCTCCCTTTCTCACTCTGTCGCTCTCTGTCCCTCCTCTCCCTTTCTCTCTCTCTGTCCCTCCTCTCCCTTTCTCTCTCTGTCTCTCTCTGTCCCTCCTCTCCCTTTCTCTCTCTGTCTCTCTCTGTCCCTCCTCTCCCTTTCTCACTCTGTCTCTCTCTATCCCTCCTCTCCCTTTCTCTCTCTGTCTCTCTCTGTCCCTCCTCTCCCTTTCTCACTCTGTCTCTCTCTGTCCCTCCTCTCCCTTTCTCTCTCTGTCTCTCTCTGTCCCTCCTCTCCATTTCTCTCTCTGTCTCTCTGTCCCTCCTCTCCCTTTCTCTCTCTGTCTCTCTCTGTCCCTCCTCTCCCTTTCTCTCTCTGTCTCTCTCTGTCCCTCCTCTCCCTTTCTCTCTCTGTCTCTCACTGTCCCTCCTCTCCCTTTCTCACTCTGTCTCTCTCTGTCCCTCCTCTCCCTTTCTCTCTCTGTTCCTCCTCTCCCTTTCTCTCTCTGTCTCTGTCTGTCCCTCCTCTCCCTTTCTCTGTCTCTCTCTGTCCCTCCACTCCCTTTCTCTGTCTCTCTCTGTCCCTCCTCTCCCTTTCTCTGTCTCTCTCTGTCCCTCCTCTCCCTTTCTCTCTCTGTCCCTCCTCTCCCTTTCTCTCTCTGTCTCTCTCTCCCTTGCTCTGTCTCCCTCTCTCTCTCTCTGTCTCTCTCCCCCTGTCTCTCTCTGTCCCTCTCTCCCTTGCTCTCTCTGTCTCCCTCTCCCTCTCTCTGTCTCTCTCTCTCTCTCTCTGTCTCTCTCTCTCTCTTTCCAGGTGTCTCTAAGTCTCCTCTGTTCCTGGAGGATCTCATCTCCTACAGTTTCCAGGTGTCTCGAGGCATGGAGTTCCTCGCCTCTCGCAAGGTCTGATACCCTGTGTCTGTCTGCCTGTCTGAGAAGACATACAGTATATGACCTTGAAAATATGTGGCTCCTTTGTACCACGATGCGATCAATAGATCCAAATTGTGCTTCTAAATGTGTGTGTGTGTGTGTGTGTGTGTGTGTGTGTGTGTGTGTGTGTGTGTGTGTGTGTGTGTGTGTGTGTGTGTGTGTGTGTGTGTGTGTGTGTGTGTGTGTGTGTGTGTGTGTGTGGGTGGGGGTGTGTGTGTGTGTTCACTCTGTGTTTCTATGTCAGTGTATCCACCGTGACCTGGCTGCCAGGAACATTCTGCTGTCTGAGAACAAAGTGGTGAAGATCTGTGACTTTGGTCTGGCCAGAGACCTCTACAAAGACCTCGACTACGTCCGCAAGGGAGACGTGAGTCTACACACACACACACACACACACACAATCATCTCCTCATAACGTGGACTTCACTGTACTTAGCCTATTCTCAGATCTACAGTAGTTGTGCTGTCCTGCCAAGTTGGCGAGACACCTCAAACAGGTCTGGGACCAGGATATTCTGTACTCTCTGCTGGCAGCTGATTCTGACCCATGACCCCTGCTCTCCACAGGCAAGGCTGCCATTGAAGTGGATGTCCCCAGAGTCCATCTTTGACAAGGTGTTCACGACCCAGAGTGACGTGTGGTCCTATGGAGTTCTGCTCTGGGAGATATTCTCTCTGGGTCGGTCCTCATATCCACTTACACAAAACACATAATGCTGGTCCCATAGAGTTAGGACTTAGAATACTAGTCATTTAATAGGATCTCTATGGCTCGTACTATGACTAGTACATACCATTACTGTATCACCTGGACCAGACTCGAGGCCTCTTCTCTGTCTGTCTCACAGGAGCCTCTCCGTACCCAGGCCTGAACATAGATGAGGAGTTCTGCCACCAACTAAAGGAGGGAACACGCATGCGGTCCCCAGAGTACAGCACTCCAGAAATGTGAGAAAGATAAATATATTGATGGAGAGAGAACTGAAGAGAGACTGTGGTGTGAGTTTAACTGGTGTGTTGTCTGTAGTTACAGCACCATGCTGGCATGCTGGGAGGCTAACCCCTCAGACCGCCCCACCTTCACTGGCCTAGTGGAAACACTGGGAGACCTGCTGGAGGCACGGGTTCAACAGGTAACACACACACTCTCTCTCTCTCTCTCTTCTTCCTGTGTATTGAACCTTGTCTATGATTAGGATGGGAAGGACTACATTCCCCTGGGCACGTTCCTGTGTGGAGAGAGAGACCCAGACAGCAGCGTCCAGAGAGACTCCACAGACAGCTCCCTGTCTGACCTGCATCCACACAGACTCATCAGTCTAGGGTAAGCCTAGGAACACCCCCATAAACAGAGAAAAATGACAGTTGGTACAGTCCAATGGGTTGTAGTTGGTAATGTTTTCATTCTGTTCCAGCTACATGAACACCAGCAGCACAGCGAAACTCAGGACCTTTGAGGAACTGCCCAGCAAGGACCCGCCTGGCCCGGACGTGAGGGCACACACTGATTCACATTTATTATCTCGCTCGTCACTGATGTGTCTGGTGTGTTGCTGTGTATCGCAGACTAATGAGTAGAACTGGTGTGTTTCAGGATGAGCAGGGAGACAGCGGGATGGTTCTACCCTCTGAGGAACTCAAACGCCTCAAATGGACCAGCGGCCCCAAGAGCCTCACAAGGTCACCACCTCTAACCTTCAACCCCTCTGACTACACATGAGAGTATTTTGTGTTCTGTATTGATAATGATTGAGGGGGTGTGTTGGCAGGTTCTTCACCATCAGTACGTGCAGGGAAAACCTGGTGCCATGCATGTGTAATGACACCACTGGTCTCCATGACGAGCCGCCTGTCCTCCCATGCGACTGTGACTCCGAGGAGAGCTGTTCCCCTCCACCCGACTACAACTCTGCCTTCCTCTACCCCTCCCTCTGACAACTCTATCATATCACACTTCTCCCTCTTGTTAGAACTGCCTTGGTTCCTCCCTCCCAGCACACCATCACTCCATCTAAACTCACCCTAACCTCCTCCCTCTGACACCCACTTCTCTATCCCTAGTCCATCTTTCTCCCTCCTCCCTCTGACAACTTTGTCACAGATGAATTATTGATGCAGTGCTTCATTTCCCCATAACATAGTATCAGACGACGTCTCTACAAACAATTCCTCTAAAGATTGTATTTGATGCTGTAGCTTCCTCAGGGGGAGAGGAGTAAGGTATGTGAATTACTGAGGCCTGCGTAGGGTGCCACACCCACACCACTAACAGCAGCTAAATCCATGATAGTGTTATCACATGCAGCAACACTGCATGTCCATGTACCAGTCTATTTAGTACAGTTGGACTATAGAGCTCAGAGGAACCTCGGTTGCCAGTGACCATGATGTTCCTACACGTGTATGCTGGAAGAATTTATTAATTAGAAAATAGTGTTTCACCTATTTATTTACAATATGTTAACCTCATGAGATTGTGTCCATTAGACCAGTTAATGCAGAGCTATGGAGGAGTACTGTAGAACATGTTTAATAGCCACAGCCGTTTGCCCTGACTGACACAAGTATGTATGTATTCAAACCATATTTAAACATGTTGAAGTAAAGCAGCGTTACCACACTGACTGTCAAGACAATCCTCTGGTCTTCACATGCATGACACTAAGACAACACACTGTTTTGGTATATTTTATTAAAATACTGCTGTACACACAATATTGCAAAAGTTGAGACAATGAACACAAGATGGGCAAAACAACATACTAAGATGGTGATTGTAGATGTTTGTAGGAGAGGCGTGTGTCAGTGGGGGGGGGGAGAGGTATGTGTCAGAGTGGGGGAGTGGTGTAGTGGGGGGGGGGGGGGGGGGGAGAGGCATGTGTCAGAGTGGGGGAGTGGTGTAGTGGGGGGGGGGGGGGGGGAGTGGGGGGGGGCGTGTGTTGGAGTGGTGTAGTGGGGGGGAGAGGCGTGTGTCGGAGTGGTGTAGTGGGGGGGAGAGGCGTGTGTCGGAGTGGTGTGGTGGGGGGGGGGGAGGCGTGTGTCGGAGTGGTGTGGTGGGGGGGAGAGGCGTGTGTCGGAGTGGTGTAGTGGGGGGAGAGGCGTGTGTCGGAGTGGTGTAGTGGGGGGGAGAGGCGTGTGTCGGAGTGGTGTAGTGGGGGGGAGAGGCGTGTGTCGGAGTGGTGTAGTGGGGGGGAGAGGCGTGTGTCGGAGTGGTGTAGTGGGGGGGAGAGGCGTGTGTCGGAGTGGTGTAGTGGGGGGGAAGAGGCGTGTGTCGGAGTGGTGTAGTGGGGGGGAGAGGCGTGTGTCGGAGTGGTGTAGTGGGGGGGAGAGGCGTGTGTCGGAGTGGTGTAGTGGGGGGGAGAGGCGTGTGTCAGAGTGGTGTGGTGGGGGGGGGGGGGGGGGGGGCGTGTGTCGGAGTGATGTGGTGGGGGGGGGGGGAGAGGCGTGTGTCGGAGTGATGTGGTGGGGGGGGAGAGGCGTGTGTCAGAGTGGTGTGGTGGGGGGGGGGGGGGGGGGGGGAGGCGTGTGTCAGAGTGGTGTGGGGGGGGGGGGGAGAGGCGTGTGTCAGAGTGGTGTGGTGGGGGGCGTGTGTCAGTGGTGTGGTGGGGGGGGGGGGGGGAGGCGTGTGTCAGAGTGGTGTGGGGGGGGTGTCGGAGTGGTGTGTGTGGGGGGGGGGTCGGAGTGGTGTGGTGGGGGGGAGAGGCGTGTGTCGGAGTGGTGTGGCGGGGGGCGTGTGTCAGAGTGGTGTGGTATTACGGGAGTGTGTCATGAGTTGTTGGGGATATTGATAGGGTGGATTGGGGATATTGATAGGGTGGATTGGGGATATTGATAGGGTGGATTGGGGATATTGATAGGGTGGATGCGTGTGATCTGTTTAAATTTAGGGTTCTAAGCACCACATTTCACCAAATACGTTTTCTGTTTCGATCATTTCACTGAAAACAGTACGATTCTAACTCCGAGCAGGTTTTAGATCAAGTGGCCCCTAAGTACTGATCTACAGTCAGTTTTACTCTTCAACACCTAAATGGTTCAGGATAGGCTAGGTGTAGATAAACAGTTCCTAGATCTGTGCTATGTGGCAACTCCCATGTCACCTCATGGAGTATTGGGTAGAAGATGCCCCTAATCACTGACATAGGGTCAGATATGTTGACATCCAAGTAGGTCAGGTAAGGTTGGACAGAGTAAACCGATTCTAAATCTGTGCTTAGGGCCATTATCACCTCACGAATCCCCCCCACAGTATCGCCACCTACCCCCATTTAGAGTCCAGTCCACATCGATCTGACTGGATAAAGGGCGAGCAATGACGGCCAAACACATTCAGTCATCGGGCCCCTCCAGCTGTCCGTCATCCTGAGAGAATTCCAAACCATTCAACAGAAGGTCTATTCAATGGGGTGGAACGTCCAATATGTTACACATAGAACAGTGATGTATAGAACAGACACAGCTACCTCATCTCATGTGACTAGAAGTCTATGATATATACAATACATCTAACGCTTTGAACGTTTCACCCTTCTGAATAGACCCGTGCTTCTGAATGCATCAGACACTGCACACCAATCTTACCCACCCTCTCCCAAAGTCTAGATTTTTCTTCCTGAAGAGTAAACTCCTTCACTACCCCTTGTGAATTTAAAATCATTGGATTGGTATAAGCAGTTTCCATCATCTCTCACGCCAATCCATTCTTTTTAAAACCATGAGAGGGATTGAATAAGTGCGCACTTCAGGAGGAAAATCCCAGGTGACCACTGGGAGATGTCAGAGATTAAATTCCTGGTTGTCGCTGCCTCGAGCACATTTTGTCTCACATGATTTAAAATGGTCAAATAAAAAACAGATGTTCTTAAAACCTTAGTGACTCTGTCCCGTTCCTTGCCCCTCCGTCCCCACCCCAGCTGGTATTGGTCCACAACATAAAGTTTGTGTTTAGGGAGAAAGACCATCCCTTCCATGTCCCATCATGCATCACTGCACAACAGCTGAGCAAAATGAGGGGAACCAGCTAAAAAAAAATGTTTTAAAAGCATCACTTCTTCTGAAATGAAGATGTTGGCAGGGACCTCTCAGGGGAAGGAAGCAGGGGAGCGGATAAAGAGAGAGAAAGAGGCAAAGAAAAGGAGGACATTCCACATTGAGGCAGAACTGGCACCATTCTCTAGTTTTGGCCCAGTCCGTGGGCTTCATCCCAGTGCTGACGAGCCAGACCTAAATATTCCATCTCACAGAGTTCATCATTGGTGTCACAACATTTTCCACAATAGTGTCCGTCATGAAGCAATAAAGGAGCCTGCTACTTTCATGACCCTGCTCTATATAACAAACAGGGAGAAGACACCCCTTCCTCAGGATCATGTCTAGATAGGAGACAGCTTTTGTCAAATTGATGGAAAAAGTCAATTTTTGTGCATTTTAACCCTGACCCTTTTCCTAAACTGCTGTGGAAGTCATCCTAAACCTGCTACAAAAAGTCAATTTTGCCAAAAAATGTATACCTTCTAGACAAAACCCTACCTCAGTGCCAACAGAAACCACAGTTCGACCCAATAGCCCCCCTAACACATGACCTCAATGTTGCATGACCCTTGACCTCCACATCAAGGCATTGAATTGACCAATGGTCTGAGTCCCCAACCCAGCACTCTACCCAAAAACTCAGTGGTTTGTCCTTTTGAGTGGGAACCGACAAGCAAGGAGGCTGAGGTGGACCGGTACATTTCAGGAATGGGTTCCCTGACCACCCCCTTTGAAAGCGTCCAGTGGTCTGTCCCGTCTCTTAGTGCGTTGGTATGAAGAGGTGTGGTCTCCAGCAGGAAGACACACAGTAAAAATAAAGCCTGATTTTATATTAGGTTCTCAGTCTGTGTGTGTGTGTGTGTGTGTCTGTACACCACTCTCGGTAGGTGCAGCCTGTAGGCCACTCACATTCATTAAAAAGAAAAACATCTTAGTCCATCCTCCACAGAGGAGAGAAGAAAAAAAAATCTATAAAAAAATAAAAAATAAAAGCAGGAAAAAGTTAAATCCCACGTGGTTGTTTTATTTTTTAGTATCCGTTTTGTTCCCCAAGTCTAAAAAAAATTAAGCATTCGTAATCGTTACAGCTTCCGTTTTTGTCCGTCATCGCAGCTGCGGGATTTTAGGAAAAATAAAAAAACAGCTTTAGAAAAGCCTTCCTGGTTGCCAAGACAGTGTATGTGACTGAGGTCCAGCAAGTCCCACCCCCTCTGCCTCTCTCTCGCCACACTGAAGATGTCATCACTATGCGCCTGGTCCTCCGCTGTAGTGCAATAATGTGCTGTACGGTTCAGGCAGTCCCACCCCGCTGCCTGGGGGGGGGGGGGGGGGGGCTACAGCGGTCCGGCAGCGGCCTGCTGCAGCTCCTGAAAGGTATTGTCGAAGCAGCGCTTCAGGTCCGAGTAGGTCACCACCAGAACACTCTTCTCATCCCGAGACACTAAGCTGATCTTCTCAGGCACGCCCGCGTCCAGCTACACAGAGGGGGGAGGAGAATACTGGTAGACTAGTAGCCAGCTGGGCAACAAGACATACTGGAATAGACAGGTGGCTCACATGGAGAGAGGCGGGTGAGAAGAGAGGACTAGATGGAAAAGGGCATGGCAGAGGGAAATGAGGGGAAGGGCATAAGAAAAAAATAAGAAGAAAAAAAATGGGGGGAAAAGTGAGAGAAAGAGAGAGAGATGCAGGAAGAGCTGGCATACTTTGTTGAGGCAGGAAACAATGTGGCTGAGGTCTATCCAGGGGGTTCCAGCCTCTGTCACCTGGTGGAACAGGTGGTCTCTGAACAGCTTGAGCAGATAACGGTCCCCCGTCTCAGACCACGTATGGTCCTTCTGAAACCTGACACATTGGCAGAAGTGTGACATGAAGGTGAGAGTCAGTTGGTCAGATGTTCCAAATCCACTCCTAACAAAGTGGTTCAGTACTTACTCTGGTCTCTCGTTGATGGTGCCCAGTTTGGCCAAAAGACGGAAGAGACGACCATTCTGGACCTCCTACAACAGATATAAAACTGTAAGTCATAACTTGAAAACAGGTTGTTTCTTGTTTCTTTAGCCAGGTTGTTTCTTGAAGAAGTCAGAGGCTAGGTAGTGCTAGCCAACTTCATTCAGCCGGCTGGTGTGTGATCGTGGCAAAGTTGATTTGACATTGTATAACACATCTCTGGGGCTAGTAGTAAATGGGACAATATTTTCATGTTACACATATTTTAGTTGCCTCATTAAATGCTTTCAATATTCATATATGAATTCTACCATTTAGTTGGCGTAAGTTATTGAAATTGGGAGCCATCGACATCTTTAAATATTGTCCGACGTACATAGATAATGTACGGATGGTCCCCAACTAGCCATAGCGATATGGAATGTCAAACCAAATTGACCATGGGCATTACGATTGGCTCGTGTGCAGCCAGCTGTGGGCATAGAATCTACAAGTGTCTGGAACTCTATTGGAGGGATGTGACACCATTCTTCCACAAGAAATTCCATAATTTGGTGTTTTGTTGATGGAAAAACACTGTCTCAGGAGCCACTCCAGAATCTCCCATAAGAGTTCATTTGGGTTGAGATCTGGTGACTGAGACTCCTTTGACACCCCTCCTTCAAAGTCACTGAAATCTCTTCTAGCCAAACTAATGGGCTACTGGACATGTTTATACATGACCCTAATTAACTCAGGAACCACACCTGTGTGGAAGCACCTGCTTACAATATACTGTCTCCCTCATTTACTGAAGTGTTTCTTTATTTTGGCAGTTACCTGTACCATACATACACAAAGAGTAAGAACAACCATTGGTGTTCAGAACAGTACTGATAACATGTAGACACACACAACTGACGGACAGACAACAGTGTTGCGTTTGAAATGGACTGAAAGGTGGCATTTTCTGTTTAATGCTGAAGACTGCAGAACAGCTCACACACACACACTACTCGGTTTCCTGATAGAAGCACCAAAACAAAACTCAAGAGTAGCGCTGCTGATGGGGTGGACAGTCCGCAGCCAGTGGTTTCACACCCCGGGTCTAAACCCAGAACAGCAGACGCTGTAGAGGCCAGAGGGGCCGCGGCACACAGAACATCCTGTATTTTCACACCCCCTCTCAACACCTCTCCTCACGTGACTTCCTTTCACCACCACTCCCGCAGAGCAGAGATGGCATCACAAGTGTGTGTGTGTTAGTGTACCTTCGCCAGGTCCTCCTCGATGACATCATTCCTCATCTGTGATGCATCCAGCTGTGTGTAGAAGCGAGCTCCGATCATGGGCATGATGTCATTAACGCTGCGCAGCCTAGACTGCTCTGTCAACAGATACCTACAAACAGGTAGTGACTGAGTACTTGTGTCAGTGCAAACAGTGTATTCACTTCTATATCTGAGTGTGTTGTGGTTGTTGCAGATGACGGTGAGAAATGGCTTAGTGGAGGACCCGGTGTCGTCCTTTAAGGATGGGTTCTGTGTGTGTGTGTATGTTGTGTCAGTGTGTCTTACAGGATGAGGTTCTTGAGGTCTGATGAGTAGTTGATAGACACCAACTCCATGGCCTTCTGCAGGTTCTCTCTCTGAATGCCAGCCAGAGAGTTACAGGCCAGGGCCAACACCACCTTGCCCAGGGATATCAGGTCCGCTTGCTGCAAGCGCACACACACAGTTAACAGAACACACTACAGCCAGGGGCCAACTCAACCATTTCAAAAAGGGAATCAGGCCAGCAAGTCAAAACTCAGAGCAAACACACACAGCACTAGCAGAGGCTCAAAATATACAATAGTGGTTACAAGACAGCTGATAGATTGTGTCCACAATATTGCTTGAGGAAGTAGATATTTGAAACATTTTTTCATGATGTAACACTAACGAAAACGAGAGCATGGCGGTTTTACTAGTCAGATTTGCAGGCAATTGATCAACCGTGGCGCTATCTATGGTGCTGAAACTCTGCATCGTAGGGTTGGGCGGTTCCAGATGTTCAAATCGTCATACCATCCTCTCATTCCGGGATTTACGGTATTACCAGTTTAGAACAAAGGGGGGGGCCCAAAAAAATATTGGGAATGTTACCAGAATGATAACAAAATGAGCACATGTAATAGCGAGATTCCATGGAGGCTGCTAGCTAAACTGGGAAGCGTTCCACTAGATGTTGGAACATTGCCGAGGGGGACTTGCTTCCATTCAGCCACAAGAGCATCAGTGAGGTCAGGGACTGATGTTGGGAGATTAGGCCTGGCTCGCAGTCAGCGTTCCAATTCATCACAATGGTGTTCAATGGAGATGATGTCAGGGCTCTGTGCAGGCCAGTCAAGTTCTTCCACATCCATCTCGAGAAACCCTTTCTGTACGGACCTCACTTTGTGCATGGGGCATTGTCATGCTGAAACAGGAAAGGGCCTTCCCCAAACTGTTGCCACAAAGATGGAGTCACAGAATCATCTAGAATGTCATTGTATGCTGTAGTGTTAAGATTTCCATTCACTGGAACTAAGGGGCCTAGCCCAAACAGTGAAAAACGGCCCCAGACCATTATTCCTCCTCCACCAAACTTTACAGTTGGCACTATGCATTGGGGCAGGTAGCGTTCTCCTGGCATTCGCCAAATCTCGATTTGTCCATCGGGACTGCCAGATAAAGTGCGATTCATTACTCCAGAGAACGCGTTTCCACTGCTCCAGAGTCCAATGGCGGCGAGCTTTACACCACTCCAGCCAATGCTTGGCACTGCGCATGGTGAGCTTAGGCTTGTTGCACTATATATACACACAAAAGTGTATGTGGGCACCCCTTCAAAGTAGTGTATTTGGCTATTTTAGCCCCACCCAGTGGAGCTGGCTACATTCTTTATATGATAAACATTAGAAATATGATGGCCATGCATCATTCTTTGCAAAAAATGACTTCCTTTTTCATTGTACTCTCATTTCCCTGATCACTGTTGACTTTCAATATAAAACGCAACCCGTCAATACACACCTGGACTGCTCCCGCTTTCTCCCATTGTGCTATTTATAAACAAACACGTGACTGGCTCAACTGTTGTGGGGAACTACGGTAAGCTTCAAATGTAAAATAATGTGACAGGTGAAATGAAGAATGTGATCTGCTTTATCTCGTAATGTACTGCACAAGTTGACTGCAGGTATTTAATTAAAAAGTAGCTACAAATTGATTTTGAATAACTAAAAATAAATCATTTCAACAGTATTGAAAAACCGTCCGTGGCATTTTCCAAATAATCCGCTATACCGCCCAAGCCTAATCCATGGTGTGGAATATCTGCTACTAGATCTATTTGCTCATTTGTTTGTTTAGCGGAGAATCTGATATTGTGGTCACTTTGTTACAGAGAACAAGTCGATAATCAAAGTAAAAATAGCCACAACAGTGTTCATTTCGCCTGCTAACCAGGTCCATGGAGGGAGAAAAGGAACAAGATACCTTGACATCTCAGTCAGAGGCGAAAACCCAATGTCATCTTCGCTAGGCTGTAATAACAATATTTTACCAAAAATCGGCCAACGCGCTTCATAAACTAGGCTAAAATCAACAAAAGTGGTGACAGAACTCGAGTTGATTAAATTGCAACAGAAACCGTTAGATTCAGGATTCCTGTGTACATTTCCCCATTTATAGAGGTATAATCAGGTCAGATTTGATTTGCACTGGTATTATGCTTTTAAAATGTCATTTGAATGGGAATACCAGGATGACCAGGAGGGGCTTGCAATTTTCTCTGGAAAGAAAAATGATTAGGTTTCCAGAAAATATGAAGAAAGAAAAGAGAAAAAAAACACACACTTGAAGCTGAACTAGGCCATGTTGTGCCAGACTGACACATGGGGGGGGGGGGGGTTACTGTACCTGGTACTGTGGCATCAGGGTCACATGGGGGGGGGGGGGGGGGGGGTTACTGTACCTGGTACTGTGGCATCAGGGTCACATGGGGGGGGGGGGGGGGGTACTGTACCTGGTACTGTGGCATGAGGGTCACATGGGGGGGGGGATACTGTACCTGGTACTGTGACATGAGGGTCACATGGGGGGGGGGGGGTTACTGTACCTGGTACTGTGGCATGAGGGTCACATGGGGGGGGGTTACTGTACCTGGTACTGTGGCATGAGGGTCACATGGGGGGGGGGGGGGGGTTACTGTACCTGGTACTGTGGCATGAGGGTCACATGGGGGGGGGGGGGTTACTGTACCTGGTACTGTGGCATGAGGGTCACATGGGGGGGGGGTTACTGTACCTGGTACTGTGGCATGAGGGTCACATGGGGGGGGGGGTTACTGTACCTGGTACTGTGGCATGAGGGTCACATGGGGGGGGGGGTTACTGTACCTGGTACTGTGGCATGAGGGTCACATGGGGGGGGTTACTGTACCTGGTACTGTGGCATGAGGGTCACATGGGGGGGGGGTTACTGTACCTGGTACTGTGGCATGAGGGTCACATGGGGGGGGGGGTCACTGTACCTGGTACTGTGGCATGAGGGTCACATGGGGGGGGGGGGTTACTGTACCTGGTACTGTGGCATGAGGGTCACATGGGGGGGGGGGGGGTTACTGTACCTGGTACTGTGGCATGAGGGTCACATGGGGGGGGTTACTGTACCTGGTACTGTGGCATGAGGGTCACATGGGGGGGGGGGGGGTTACTGTACCTGGTACTGTGGCATGAGAGTCACATGGTTGGTCTGACTGTTGTCAAACGTTAAGACATCAAACACCCCTACACAGTTCACTCGTAACCTGCAGGGAGAAAAAGGCATGTTGAGTGTGTGTCAAACGTTAGCGGGATGTCAGCGTGTGTGTGGTTTCTCCCCTTTCTGAGAAAAGGAAGCCAGGACTAGTATAGAACTTCTGCTTTCACTGTAGTTTACAGTAAATAACCCAGCAGATACTATCAGCAGTACAACACAAACATCAGGGGGCTTACAGACACATTGGTTTCTGCACAGTTCTCTAGCAAGGAACTCAGGACTAAACCAGAGACAGCAACTGTGACTGGTTCGAGGTTGCATGAAAAACACTTCAGTTTCTTTGACCACACTGCGTCACATTCAACATCTGTGTTTACACCTGGTTTCAGAGAATATGGATCTTGCTGGGATCCATAACGTTGGTCAGCAATGTGTGTCTGTGTGTGCACGCGCACGATGCATGTCTGCGAGGTGTGTACCTGGTCTTGCCGGTGATGAGGATCTTGCTGGGGTCCATGACCCTACAGGCCAGACCAGCAGTGTGGATAGTTCTGAGTGCTGAGCTCAGCTGGACGATGTAGGCCCAGATCAGAGACTCGGGGAGCAGACCTGCGTGCTGCCGCGGTGGAGGGGGCTCGTGCTGTCCTACGGGGGGGGGGGGGGGGACAGGATACACGAAAGGAAACAGACGAAACACATTGAGCAGGGTGTCATCAAAATATTTTTTTGACCCATGGTTAAAAAAAAAAAGTGTAGTTACGCCTAAGAAAACCAAATTGTCCAAACCTCATGTCTCGATCATAATCCATTCAAAAGTTAGAGTTCTTACCCTTGTAGGGTGGCCAGAATTACAGTGACTAAATCAATGGAGGCCAGAGGGGGGGGGACTTGGAAACTAGCATTGCGTGTGAGCTAGGCTGGATGCTGTGTGAGAATTAAGGCTAAGTGACAAGCTCACCGTCAAACTCATCTTTCTTCTCCAATCCAGAGGACAAAAAACAAGGAGGTAAGACATATAGATTGAGACATGGCATGTAGCTAGTATTTTCTTATTTGGAGTATACATTTCTCATATTAAATGCAAAGTGTGTTATTTTTCAAAGATTTTTCACAAAAAACAAGCGCATGTCAACGGAGCACTGAGTGTATCACAAGCTTTTTATTTGACATTTAATTGAGTTCATGTTAATTTGGCTTTTTGCAAAAACAACTTTGCAGATAACCACCACAACATGGAAAATCCTCAAGTCGCTGCGAGAAATCACCACCGGTGCTTATTTTCAGATGTGTTACGTTACGAAATCAGACTTTTTGGATATAAAATGTTGATGTTGTTAGAGAAAGACCCCACTGAACGATTCAGAACATGAAGAGTCATTTGTCTTGGTAAAATGGATTTTACAACTGTTACGTTCCCCAGTTTCTGTGTTGTATTTGAGTGTGTGTGTGTGTGTGTGAGTGTGTGTGTGTTTCAGGAGATGGCTTCCTGGAAGCCTCCCCAACCAGCTGATTGGTCGACTCAATGGCTAATGGATGATTAGAGAGCTGACCCCGCCCCCTCGTCAAGATGCAGCTGAATCCAATTAGACTCCTGAAGCTATATAAAAGCCAGTGTTCTGTTCTGGAGGAAAGAAGATTGAATATTTTGGAGAGATTAGAGAGAGATTTTTTTCTGGAGAATTTGATTGTGATAAAGTGTTGGTTGTTTCTCAAAGAGATTTGGTATGTACTATGTAAGTTGTTGCTGAGGGAGCTGATTGGTTATGTCTGTTATGTGTTATAGGACGCACTGTTTTGATTATTGAAATTGTTTGTTCTGTTTCATTTGTTCCCAGGGGGGAAGGAGAAGGCACTTTGGGAGTGCTTAGGCAAGAGGCCCGCGGGTATACATATACCCGTAGTATATTCAATGTCTAGGCACACTAGGTAAGACCTGGGCGGACCACCCCCTGTATTTTGGTTAGGGCACCAGCTGGTGTAAGTTAGATGGGTAGGCAGGTTAGATAGGAAAGAAAGTAAATATCAAAGCCCCCCCTCTCCTTTGGTTCCGTCCAGCCCCTTTTCCCCATATTACCGTTTAAGGAAATAAATCCTAGTAACGGTAAATTCTGACTTGTCATCCTTACTCGCACCTACAGTCCATACCTCTTTCACTTCACGGGGAGTTGAGTTGTAGCAGGGTGTTGCGTTCCCTCTTCTTAGAGGCATGCGTAACAATGGGGGCTCATCCGGGATTCACTAACATGTTCAATCCATTATGGATTTGTTATCCCTGAGAAAGTCCTAAAGGCTGAGCTTTTGGTGCTAATCAGGGATGGATTAATGAGAGAACGAATTCTCTCATTGCAAGGAGAGGAGACGGGTAGACCTTCCGATGCCAAGTCGGAGGACAGGGCGAAGGAAGGGGTTGCTCGTACCCCCTTTGCATTGCCTCGATATGATCCTTTATCTTCTGCTTCAGGTCGTTCAGACGGGACCGCTAGGCTGAAGGTGAGGCTGGCCCGGTTAAAAATGGAGCAAGAGAGAGACAAATGCATTTTGAGCTTGAAATTAGAAAAATAGAAGCCGACAAGTGGGCGGGGTCAGCTCTCTAATCATCCATTAGCCATTGAGTCGACCAATCAGCTGGTTGGGGAGGCTTCCAGGAAGCCATCTCCTGAAACACACACACTCAAATACAACACAGAAACTGGGGAACGTAACAACATAAGTGAAATCATCAAAGCACATTTTCACCAACTCTGGGCACTCTGCACACCCTACATTGAGGCTTTCCAATAAAAGGGTTTAAGAAACAAAATGGTATCAACTTGACAGCAAATGTTAGATGCTGACTTCACGAACACTTGAGGTGTTGCTGTAGTGCGATATGGAGTTGCAGAGCTATTAGTGTGACCCTTAGTGTTGCTGTATGGCCACAGAGGGGTGTTGTAGTGTGACAGTAATACTGACAGTTAAACACTTGTTGCCGTGAGGTCAGAAAATCAGAGGTTCTGCTTCCTCTGGCTGTGTCCCTCCTATAGCAGGTAGTTGGGCCTGGTTGGTAGTACCAGTCTCAGGATCGCTTTCAGCCACAGCTTCCCCTGACTACAGCAACATACCCTTACCGTCACACAGACCAACAGCTGTCAGTGCTGGAACACTCCTCCTCCCCACCACCCTCACACAGAAACCAAGCGCACTGGTTTCGGTTAGGAAAATGTGGCGCCAGACATTTTGACTGGCAACATTAATTTACCGGACATTTGAGAAGGTTTACCAGACTAATGCATTGGGTGCGTAACCTGATTAGGGCGTCCACCCACTGTGCTCAGAATGACAGAAATCACATTTAGAATATGGTCATTCATATTACCAGAACATGCCAGTGGAGAATGCAATGATGTGCAGTCCTTCTTATCCAATTCTGATGTCACTTTGAACATGTTAGAACAACTGCCCACATGTACATTTTCCTCAGCCAACAAGACGAGTAAAGAACAGAAAAATCACTAGCCCATGTCAATCTACTATATCAATCTATACTATTGGCCAGCTTGTCGAGAAAGTAATGGCCTATGTAATAGGATCCTTTATAGCAAGGTAAGATATACCTCAATATGTACGAAAACATTCAGGTTTCAAGCAATTAAGAGTATGACATCAAAATGGATACTGCCGTGTGACACGCTGATGAAGCCTGACTTTCGTTGCCATTTGATGATGAATTCAAAACAACTCGGAAGTGCGTTGGCATGGGGAGTGTGTTGGCATAAGTACGGGGGGGGGGGGGGGGGCGTCAGAATCAGTAGGGAGGGGGACTCACCCCACTTCCTCTTGGTGAAGTAGGAGTCGGCCGCAGGGTCGTTGAAGTGCCTGCTGAACATGGTCTCTGCTCCCGCATGGAAGTCATAGGAGAACACCAACGCTGAGAGAAACAGGGGGTTATCATGGGGGCTTCTTAAGGATCAAACAGACTCATACAAAAAACAATACATACACAAACGCACATACAACATGGGGGGCCCCACCCACACACACGACTCACAGTGATCACCAAAGGCCTTGGTGGTGAAGACCTCCCTCAGGGTAACAGAGTTGGACTGCTGGATCTTCTTCCACATGTCCACCAGCATCATACACTTGGTGTTCACCAGCCTGAAACCTGGACGCACACAAGACAATCAAAGAAGATGACCACTCAAGCTTCCTTCTATTTTCAAAGGCTGAAAGAAAATACATCCCATACCAAATATATGATCATTTAAAATTGTGTGTGTTCATCTTGTGTCATACGAGCAACTCACCATGTATCCTCCTCAGGCAGTACGGCAGGTCGTCCTTGCTGTTGACAGCCTTGTAGCAGGAAGTGATGTAGCTGAAGTTGCTGGTCTTCTGCAGGCGGTTGGGAGGAGGGACAGGCTCCAGGGGAAACAGGCTGTGGTAGCTGTCCACCTCAGATGGAACACCTGGGACAGGGATACACGGCATGACGACACACCAGCACACAAACAGAGCCAAAATAACTACATCAGTTGGCACGCATCTTAAGTTACAAGTTTTGACACTTGAACAACTTGAGAATGTTCTACAAACAAACTAGTGTGACTATGTGTGTGTGAACTGTCAGGAATACTAAAGACAACACGTTTCAGGATGCGATTCTCACTTTGTCTGCAGTGAAACCCCAAATCGACAGAGGCCATGCCATCAATACAACGCCAATAACAGCCCCCACCTCGGTTGAGCCAATCAGGGAAGGGATGCTTTACCTGTGTTCTCTGACTGGTCAAGCTGAGCCATGGTGATCAGATGTCTGTTAATCAGCTCCTAAAGGGAACCACAGGAAATGACATCAGCGATCAACACTGACATCACAGCACAGAGGGAGATTGGAGGATTAGAACAGACAGACACACTTTAATATGGAGACAAGGCAAAAAAGAGAACAGAAATGGAAACAGAGTGGGTGTTTCAGACAGAAAGAACCAGGTGGAGGAAGTGGGTGGGCGTACCTGTCGGAGCTCATCAGCCATGAAGAAGGACGGGGCGTTGGCTTTGGGCTGCATGTAGGCCACGTGGGGAGCAGTGGGGGGGTAGATGTGGTAGGTAGGAAACACCTGCACAGAAACACATTTAACGACTGCACTTCCTATTTATGTAGTAATTACAACTAATAGGTCATGCTGTCAGTAAGGGCAGACTAAATGGAACGTACCATCCCGGCCATGGGAGCGGGGGTGTTATCAGTGTAGAAATAGGTGGTCCCCCCCACCGTCTCCTTCTGGATGATGTGGGCCCCCTGGTCAGACACACTGGTGGGCACCATGTAGTTGGCTGGGTTGGGGTTGTTGGGGTTGGGGGTGTGGCTACGCCGGCGAGGGGCAGGTGAGGTTTGGGGGGTGATTTTAGGGGAGTGGAGGGGGGTGGACCCCGCAGAGAGAGACATCCCTGTATGGGGGATACCAGAGAGGGTGTGTTAAACAGAGGTACAGAGTTCATTGGAGTACCTCCGTACATTGTTATGACTATCTGGTGACTAAGGTGGAATTCATCATGGCAGGGATTTACTTGAATAATACATTGTTGTTTTCTATAGAGCATCTCCACTGTATGGAGTCAACTCACTTGGCTAGCCAGGAGAACAATGGGAGGCGACATCAATAGAGAACCTTTACACTGCAAACTCACTCACCCTGACAACCCGACATATCCATGATATAGTGCAAACGGAGAAAAACTAGAAGTGTTCTAAGTTAGAATTAAGTGGCTTTTTTTGTAGTGGATGGCTCACCAGGTGCAAGGGCGGTGGAGCTGCTGGGGCCGAGGTGGGGGAAGAGGGGTGATGGGAAGGCCGGACCACTGGACTGGACCATAGTGGCCATGCGGGGAACCCCCTTAGGGATGAACTCATTGGCTGTAGGGTTAGGACCCTGGAGAGGGAGAGAACGAGAGATGCATAAGCCTAGGATTATATTTCATTGTTCTTCATCAGATATTCTATTTGTTTTATGTTATGTATATTTTCCTTATATGCGGATTTGGCTTCATCACAGTTTACAACAAAAACAAACAGATGTTGTAATCTAGAGAAACGCACACAAAACGAACCACAACGGATGGGTTTAGGTTTGACCATTTTCCCCCTTAGGAGCTCAAACACTCAATAGACATTTGAAGCTCAAACTCTTCCCCTTGGTTGACGACCACACCAGGAACCTGGGTAGTGGTGCTCACCTTTCTCCTTTGTGATATGCTCAGAGCACCAAAGTCACTGAAGAGTGAAGAAATGGGGGAATTCCCTGGATCTGGAAGAGGACATAGAGGGAGAGGGAATGAAGACTGTGTTGTCCACGGAGAGTTTTCCATCGACCCACAACTCTGACCTGGTCCAACTGCCAGGGTTCCATGGAATAGATCTGTCAGTGATTTCATGGGTGTTCCAATCAAAGAGTTAGAAATTGTACCAATTATAATTCTACAGTTATTAGTTTCAAAGATCTGTTATACTCCAGTGGATCCCAACAGCAGTCCTCGAGAACCCCAAACATACCTGCTTCAACTCATTGAGAGCCTGATAATTAGTTGACAAGTTGAATCAGATGTGCCTGTACTGTTGGGGGTACTTGAGGACCGGAGTTGGGAACCACTGAGCTATTCCATGAAGTTTCCTCTAGGTACTGGGTTCTTACCGTGAGCGCTGTGGCTGAAGTTCTTGGCACCGTCGTCAAGGAGACTGGGAGAACTGCTGCTGTTGGTGATTCTCTACACAACAAAACAGATGCTTACATTTTGTTATTTATTAAGTATCTTAGTTACCATATTCTAGCAAAGACCGCAGCCCTGATGTTCCCAAAAGGAACCAGTCTGTAGCAAAAATAATTCCCATTAGAAGCCACTGGATCTGCATCACTAGCTGATGGTCTTTGACTTCAGCATATGTGTATGCACCTGGTCAAATTGTAGATACAATACTGCTGTATCCCATTAGTGATCTGCCGGGTTTGACTAGAAGAAGGGACTTTTCTCAGCAGGGTAGGAGAATTAAGGTTAGCTAAAATGCAAAAAGTGTCCGACACCACTCGAAAATATGTACACTGAAAAATAAACACAACATGGAACAACTTCAAAGATTTGACCGAGTTTGAGTTCATGAGGAAATCAGTCATTTGGAATAGATTCTTTAGGGCCTAATCTATGGATTTCACATGACTGGGAATACAGATATGCATCTGTAGGGGCGTGGATCAAAAAAAACAGTCAGACTCTGGTGTGACCACCCTTTGCCACATGCAGCACGACATCTTTGCATAGAGTTGATCAGGCTGTTGGATTATGGCCTATGGAATGTTGTCCCACTCCTCTTCAATGGTTGTGCGAAGTTGCTGGATATTGGCAGGAACTGGAACACACGTCGATCCAGAGCATCCCAAACATGCTCAACTGGTGACATGTCTGGTGAGTATGCAGGCCATGGAAGAACTGGGACATTTTCAGCTTCCTGGAATTGTGTACAGATCCTTACGACATGGGGCTATGCCTTATGCTGAAACATAAGCTGGTGGCACAATGGGCTTCAGGATCTCGTAATGTTATCTCTGTGCATTCAAATTGCCATCAATAAAATGCAATTGTGTTTGTTGTCGGTAGCTTATGCCTGCCCATACCATAACCCCACCACCACGGCACTCTGTTCACAACAGCAAACCACTCGCCCACATGACCCCATACACACTGTGTATAATCTTCCCGATACCGTTAAAACTGGGATTCATTCATGACACTTCTCCAGTGTGCCAGTGGCCATCAAAGGTGAGTATTTGCCCACTGAAGTCTGTTATGACGCTGGAACTGCAGTCAGGTCAAGACCCTGGTGAGGACGACGAGCATGCAGAGGAGTTTCCCTGAAAAAGGTTTTTGAAAATTTGTGCAGAAATTATTTGGTTGTGTAAACCTAGCTTTATCAGCTGTCCAAGGTGGCTTGTCGCAGACCATCACGCAGCTGAAAAAGCCAGATGTGGAGGCCCCGGGCTAGTGTGGTTACACATGGTCTGCGGTTGTGAGGCCAAATTCTCTAAAATGACGTTCAAGGTGGCTTATTGAAAAGAAATTAACATTCAATTCTCTGGCGGGCATTCCTGCAGTCAGCGTGCCAATTGCAAGCTTCCTCAAAATGTGAGACATCTGTGGCAGTGCAGTGTGCCAAAACTGCACATTTTAGAGTGGCCTTTTATTGTCCCCAGCACAAGGTGCACCTATGTAATGATCATGCTGTTTAATCAGCTTCTTGATATGTCACACCTGTCAGGTGGGTGGATTATCTTGGCAAAGGAGAAATGCTCACTAACAGGGACGTATACAAAAATGTGCACAAAATTGAGCGAAATAAGCTTTTTGCACTTATGGAACATTTCCGGGATATTTTATTTCAGCTCATGAAAACAACACTGTTGCGTCTTTATTTTTGTTCAGCGTAGATACAACCAGGCCTGCCCTGAGAACAGTCTTGGTTTCCACTAATGTGATTCTGCTAAAACCTGCATAATTGCTTGATTGAAATAAATAAACACCTAGCACTACATAATTATCAGATTTTCTTTAGGTCAGATACTTGGGACTAGTGTTGGGGAGACATCTACTCCAAATAACACGATATAATCGTTTTGTGCCGTTAATGACTAAATAATGCCAGCCTGTGCAATTTGTGCTAATTCACAATTTTTTACTCATTAAATAATCATTGTTTGGCAGGAAAAGAAATAAGGCTTAGTTATTTCATTTTCATCATATTGATAAAGTCTAGTTAAATCAAATCAGTTAGGCAAGTCAGTTAAGAACAAATTCGTATTTACAATAACGGCCTACCCCGGCCAAACCCTCCCTAAACCCGGACGACGCTGGGCCAATCGTGCGCTGCCCTATGAGCCTCCCGATTACGGCCAGTTGTGATACAGCCCAGGATCGAACCAGGGTCTTTAGTGACGCCTCTAGCACTGTGATGCAGTGCCTTAGACTGCTGCGCCACTCGGGAACCCCGGACAGTTGATGTTAAAGTTCAAATAGAGTATTATCTTGCACATCACAATATATTGTCAATATCAAGATATTCGATTTAATGATAAAATCGGCCAAACCCTACTAGGACGTTCCTACCCGAAACCATTTTAAAAATGTCAACTTCAATGGGCTAGGGACGTCCCAAGGATCCCTGATAGCACAGATCACTGTCTTTAGACCAGTACTGAACCAGACTTTCTGATAAACATACAAGAATAAGTTCACCTCTACCACATCAGCCAAGTAGCACTATTATTCAGTATTTCACCCTACTGCAGATCTAAAGATGGTACCTGAACACTTGAGTAGAATGACAAATCATATATACACATACATAAAACTAACAAGAATTTCTAAGTCACTTTGAAACAAAAATAGGCATCTGTCGGGTCAGTACTGTTTAGTTGGATTCTGAGGCTGGTCGTACCTGCATGATAGAGTATTTAGACTCTGCCGGGCTCCCGAAGCCGTTGACCCCGATGAAGCTGCTGCTGAAGTAGGAGTTGGTCAGATTGGCGTCGCTCAGGGACCCGCTCTCCATCCCAGGGACTGTAGAGGACAGAGACAATGGGTTCAGAATCAGCCGCCTGCTTCTACTACACAGGGTCTGGGTGGTCCTGGTAAACGTCATATTCTGTGTTTGAAAAACATCATGAGTCAGTCAATATATGTCATACAGACTAACATATCACCCTTATAAAGAATGGCAGGGTTCTCGTTAATTGAATGGTTGTGTGATGCAAAATGCATGTAATAAACATACGTGTCTATGAACTAATGTTGTAGTCATGAGGCCATAGATTGTCTTCATTTACAGGACAATTATAGATGAGTAGCCAATCAGCACGCTTCTTGAGAAGATGTAAACACTTCAACTTTATCCAGTTTCCCAAATTGTGTGCACAAATGATAATATCCACCTTGCAACTGAACACGTGGCATTGTGCAGAGTTAAATAAAATACAGCTGTGGTGGTTGAATTATTTTGCAAGTGATGATGCTAACTAGTTAGTAACTAAGTAAATTGACTTCACTGCAGCAGATGTTTGGTTAGCATGCAAGCTAGCTAGTCACCTTATTAAGCATGAAGACAAGCATCATAAAATGCCTCGCTTCCAAAACGATACAACATTAAATAGCTTTGCTAGTTAACGTTAGATGCACGCATTGCTAACTATAGTAGTTACCTAATGCAAGAAGAGCGCAAAAGTTAATTTGCCGTTAACTTTATTTTTTCCGCCAGAATAACTTTTCTAACCATAGCCATCTAACGTTAGCTAGCTAACGTTACATTAGCCAATGATTGTCTGAATTTGCCCACTGATCTCTTGTAGCTGTCAAATACAAAAACACTCAAATTGCTAACTAAATGCATTTATTGAAGGAGCTCAAACTCTGGACGAAAAGCTTAGCGCTCAGACACTTTAATTAGTTATGCTTCAAAAACATGTTTAACCCACGCTGTTTTGGGGGGGGAAAGAGGCCTCAAAGAATCCCCGGGCTCAATGTTAACAAAGCCCCTCACACGCCCAAACAGCAACAACCACCGATGAGGCTGTACTAGGCCCTGTCGTATAGGACGGGTACAAACAGACGAAGTATACTCACTGGTTAACATCTGTCCCTCCAGAGCCGTGCCTGCAGGCCCCAGAGAGTCGCCCTTTTTGGGGACATTCGGTACCCCAACCGGGCAGGCCGGGGGTGCACTAAGCGGATACGTCACGGATCCTCCAGACATGGATAAAGGGACAGGGCTTGCTCCACTGTGAAGGGACATGCTTGCCATGGACGGCTCCTCATGCAAAAACTGACACTCGTCCCCATAAAAGCAAGTCTTATCCTTTGCGTAGTATCGGCAGAACTTCACCTTGACGCAGGGTATTCCGACACCCCCGAGCGGAGCAGCTGAAGCTGGGAGTCCACTGTTCATGACACCGCTGCTGCCGCCGGAAGATATTCAAACATAGAGAGACGTCGATTGCTAGGTAGCTTGCTCTCGAGTAAGGTTCGTAATGTCAATGCAAAGCGATATGCAACAGCAAATATGTTTTGTCCAAGCTTAAAATGACATTACTCACATTATCCGACTAGAAGACAAATAATTAAGATAACTAAGGACATTGCGTTTGACAAATCCTGGTCGCTATTCATGTAGCTAGCTAGCCATCCCGTTGTTTAGCCTCGTTCACGCTGCTGTTGTTGTTTTTCCGCTCTCTGGCTAGCTACTCCGCTTTAAAAAAAAAAAAAAAAAGTGGCTTGTTCATTTCGCCGATTCAGTTGCAAAACTTTTCTTAAAATGGAAGCAAACGAAACGGGGAGGGACCTACCTGAATGTGTCCAATAAAAACTCTAAATTTTCTCTGTTTGCGTCCGTTTGGTTCTTAAACGGTTTCCAAAATGAATAGACCCCAGTTAGCATTGCATTATGGGAAGCTTGCAAGCTTTTAACGTTACGGCAAAAGCCAGCTGCGTTTGGAGCGGCTTTGAGGGACAGACTCAGTTCGTAGCTGTTGGTCTGTGGACAAAACCAACGATTTCCAATACAGAAAGTCGTCATCCAAACCCAGTCATACGCTTACAGGCTTTGCAGTCGTGCTTGAGATGAGTGCACGTGCCGTTTGATATTACACCTCTGTGATGTAGCAAACCACAGATGTCACAATGTAGCAAGCTTAATATTTCGCTTCGGTCTGTAATATTGTAGCATCACAGTATCCCCTTGACATTTCATCAATCATTGGATTACTCGTGATTTGTATTACGTTGGCAACTATGAAAGTATACTGAACAAAAATATAAACGCAACGTGTAAAGTGTTGGCCCTATGTTTCATAAGCTTAAATAAAATATCCCAGAAATGTTCCAGATGCACCAAAAGCTTATGTCAAAAAATGTGTTCACAAATGTGTTTACATTCCTGTTAGTGAGCGTTTTTCCTTTGCCACGATAATCCATACACTTGACAGGTGAGCATATCAATAAAGGGATTCAACAGCATGATCATTACACAGGTGCACAATAAAAGGGGACAATAAAAGGCCACTCTAAAATGTGCAGTTTTGTCACACAACACAATGATACAGATGTCTCAAGTTTTGAGGTCCACCAGAGAATTGACATTTTTTCCTTGCCACTGGCTTCCCAGTGGGTGGGCCTGACTCCCAAATGGGTGGGCCAATGCCCTCACAGGTCTACCCAAGGCTGTGCCACTGTCCAGTCAAATCAAATGTTATTTGTCACATGTGCCGAACACAACAGGTGTAGTCCTTACAGTGAAATGTTTACTTACAAGCCCTTAACCAACAATACAGTTTTAAGAAAATACCTAAAAAAAAAAAGTAAGAGAGAAGAATAACAAATAATTCAAGAGCAGCAGTAAAATAACAATAGCGGGGCTATATACAGGGGTTACCGGTACAGAGTCAATGTGCGGGGGCACCGGTGTCGAGGTAATATGTACATGTAGGTAGAGTGACTATGCATAGATGATAACAGAGAGTAGCAGCAGTGTAGGGGGGCAATGCAAATAGTCTGGGTAGCCATTTGATTAGATGTCGTGAAATCCATAGATTAAGGCAACATTTATTTATTTCAATTGACTGATTTCCTTATATTAACTGTAACTCAGTAAAATCGTTGGAATTGTTGCATGTTGCATTTATATTTTTGTTCAGTATAATAACTTGATAAAGAATGTATGTAAAATAAAGGATGTGAGCTCCTGACCAAGTCAAGCACTGGCCGCCTACAATAATAATGTTATTATCAGAGGTAACATAGTAAGCGTGAATCTGGGACACTCAAGTTAATATGTTATGTTTGGTATGGTTACATAAGACAGAAGAATCTCACCATGGACAACTTTAGCATTTTAGCTAATTAGCAACTTTTCAACTACTTGGTATGTTAGCTAACCCTTCCCCTAACCTTAAAACCCTTTAACTTAACTCCTAACCGTAACCTTAACCCTAACACCCTAGCCTAGCTAACGTTAGCCAGCTAGCTAATATTAGCCACAACTAATTGGAATTCATAACATATCATACACTTTCCAAATTTTTTACATATGTGTTTTGCAAATTCGTAACTTATCATACAAATTTTAATTCATAACATATCATACGAAATGGATGATCGACAAATTAATACATAGCCTACCATACAAAACCGCAACATATCATACTAAATGGAGTGTCTCGGGTTTACATAAAGAATCATGTGAAATGCTCTGAGACCAGGTTGCGTGCTGGGAAGAAAAGTGCAATCATCACCTTGAAAATTAAGTTTAGGGGCTCAATTCAATCCAACTCTAATTGCAGTATTTACCCAGTAGCTCTTTTTCCAATGGCCAAATTGACTCACAGATTCGTCTTCAGTACTGTATAAAACCCTACAACTACTGCCACCCAGGGCGACCCTCTCACAGGTATGCTGTCACTTTTCAGAATTAGAAGTGTGGGAACAGGATGAACATTTTAAATAAAGGTCAAAAATATATACAGTACCAGTCAAAAGTTTGGACACACATAAACATTCAAGGGCTTTTCTTTATTTTTTTATATTTTCTACATTGTAGAATAATAGCGAAGACATCAAAACTATGAAGTAGCACATATGGAATCATGTAGTAACCAAAAAAGTGTTAAATCAAATATATTTCATATTCTTCAAAGTAGCCAATCGTTGCCTTGATGACAGCTTTGGACACTCTTGGCATTCTCTCAACCAGCTTCATGAGGTCTCACCTGGAATGCATTTCAATTAACAGGTGTGCCTTGTTAAAAGTTCATTTGTGGAATTTCTTTCCTTCATAATGCATTTGAGCCAGTCAGTTGTTTTGTGACAAGGTAGGGTTGGTTAACAGAAGATAGCACTATTTGGTAAAGGATCAAGTCCATATTACGGCAAGTACAGCTCAAATAAGCAAAGAGAAATGACAGTTCATCATTACTTTAATACATGAAGGTCAGTCAATACAGAACATCAAGAAAGTTTCTTCAAGTGCAGTCGCAAAAACCATCAAGCACTATGATGAAACTGGCTCTCATGAGGACCGCCACAGGGAAGGAAGACCCAGAGTTACCTCTGCTGCAGAGGATAAGTTCATTAGAGTTACCAACCTCAGAAATTGCAGCCCAAATAAATGCTTTACAGAGTTCAAGTAACAGACACATCTCAACATCAACTGTTCAGAGGAGACTGCGTGAATCAGGCCTTTATGGTCGAATTAATGCAAAGAAACCACTACTAAAGGACACCAATAAGAAGAAGAAACTTGCTTGGGCCAACAAACACGAGCAATGGACATCAGACCGTTGGAAATCTGTCCTTTGGTCTGATGACTCCAAATGTGAGATTTAGTACCCAACTGCCGTGTCTTTGAGACGCAGAGTAGGTGAAGGGATGATCTTTGCATGTGTGGTTCCCACCGTGAAGCATGGAGGAGGAGATGTGATGGTGCTTTGCTGTTGACACTGTCAGTAATTTATTTAGAATTCAAGGCACACTTAACCAGCATGGCTACCACCACAATCTGCAGCGATACGCCATGCCATCTGGTTTGCGCTGAGTGGATTTATCATTTGATTTTCAACAGGACAATGGCCCACCACGTTTCCAGGCTGTATAAGGGCTATTTGACCAAGTAGGAGAGTGATGGAGAGCTGCATTAAATGACCTGGCTTCCAATCACCTGATCTCAACCCAATTGAGATGGTTTGGGATGAAATGGGCCGCAGAGTGAGGGAAAAACAGCCAACAAATGCTCAGTATATGTGGGAACTCCTTCAAGACTGTTGGAAAAGTATTCCAGGTTGTTACGCACACCTCTGAGAAGAGGGAACGCAACACCCTGTTACAACTCAACTCCCCGTGAAGTGAAAGACGTATGAACTGTAGGTGCGAGAAAGGACGACAAAGGCAGAATTTACCGTTACTAGGATTTATTTCCTTAAACGGTAATATGGGGAAAAGGGTCTGGACGGAACCAAAGGAAAGAAAGTAAATATCAAAGCCCCCCCCCCTATCTAACCTGCCTACCCACTACTTACCTATCTTAGCACCACCTGGTGCCCTAACCAAAATACAGGGGGTGGTCCGCCCAGGTCTTACCTAGTGTGCCTAGACATTGAATATACTACGGGTATATGTATGCCCGCGGGCCTCTTGCCTAAGCGCTCCCAAAGTGCCTTCTCCCCCCCCCCCCCCCCTGCAGATGCGGACGGTAGCGGATGTTCGATTGAAGCGGAAGTTGAAATTAGGTATTTAGAGGTCAGGTGCAATGTTCCTGAGAAAATTTCAGGTCTATTGAGCGGAAACTTGAAAGTTGTGATAATTCTGTGCAACTTCCGGCGCACGTTTCCAGTGAACACTGATGCTGTACCCGTACGGTTTTAGG
>NC_074671.1:17054345-17104545 GCF_029448725.1 Salvelinus fontinalis | reverse complement strand
AGAACTGCAGTAGGCCTATATGCAAATAGACCGTTTCCGTATATGTGTCTGTGCCATTCACTTTGAACTGAACTGTTTTTACAGCGTGATCAGTCTTGAGTAGATGAGCTTGTTTTGAGATCAAAGTGAGAACTACATGTAGTGAGTATGTGCACATTTGTACATATATGTTCATATCCTTTGCTAGTTAGTGAGTTATTAGCCCAGTTATAGATCATTTGTAGTCAGCAATGGGGTGACTGCTTCCTCCAAGAGCACAAAACTTGTGTACATTTCACATATTTTGTGAAGTGGATCCAACAACACAACAAAATATTCAGTCACCTCCTTGTCTGAATGACAAGTGAATAAACAGATTTTAGTGTCAAGCCCTGCATGTTTTTTTCAAACGTCTCATGGAATGTTGGCTTACATTGAACACCACACATTGGCTGCTACTGTAGGCTGAACGATAGAACAAAATGTTTAATCGAAAACCAGATGTTTTAGGCTTAGTTGAGATGATGCAGAGGTATTCTACATTACGTTTTCAATGAAACAGTCGAACCGCTAGGGGCAAAAGGAGCTAGATGTATTACTAAAATACCAAAAATCGCTTTTGCAACGAATTGTCAAAATGAAGGCCATATTGACATGTTCCCCTATAACTAAGGCTAAAACATCTGGTTTTCGATTAAACCTTTTTTTTTTGTCAAGAAAGTTACTATTTAATGTCATTGTAGCCTTTTAGGTTATTAGAAATATTTCCATAAAATTGGTAGGTTGTAATTGCATTAAGGCCTATAAACTATAGACTAGTTCATGACCAGGTTTTAAAAGCCAACCATCCCCATTTGTGTGGCCAGTCATTAAAATGAACTGCGATAACGTCATGAACCCAGAGCCACATAGCAGTCTCTCTGAAAAAGAACTGCACATCAGATGAAACGTCACAATTAAAAGAGAACTTCTTGGGGCTTCGCTCTCGATACCGTCTCATTGTGAGACAGAGCTACATGCGTTGAAGACCAATGCCAATGAAGGGAAAGAGGAGAGTTGAGATCGGTGAGTTAAAATCATCATCAACAATGCGTTTTATAGCCCAAATAATCAATGGAATAGTATTATTTCTAATCAAATTGTTATTTAGCTTCATGGTTGTGTTATTCATAAGTTTGTTCAACGACTGTTTTATTCGATAACCCTAAAGTAACAATACATGTCCAACTATTCCCCAAATACATTTGAAAAGGCTGCAACATTAATTCTAGCTAATTATTTGTTCAGATGTAAATGTTGCACAAAACTATATGCTGCATTTTATACATTCCCATAGTCGCAAATTCCTCAATATCATCCATCTGCTGTGTATAATGTAATGTCTTCACCTGAAAGAAAAACATTGCAACAAGTTGATAAAAATACGCCTTGATTAGATATTATAGAGTAATTTGGTTTTCGTTTATCTGGTTCTCTGTTTCTCCAGCTGCGCTCCTGTGGCTGTGCGCTCTTTGTGACGGAGACGAGTTGCAGCCTCCGCGAGACGCGCCTCGAGCGCTATGTATCACCACCAGCCCGACTGTAGGTGTCTAAACTGACCGTATCTGTGCATTCGTGGGAGTAATTGACTAACCTGACCGGTCACTTACTGTAAACCTAAATGATCAATCGGATTTTGAAAAGACCTGTGGCCTGTCCCCCGCTTCGGTTCCTGTTTCATTACTTATTAGAGTGAAAGTTTGATGGTCTGTGGCTGAGTCAAACTTTGAGATTATCCTCACAAACAGTAAATTCGGTTTGTCAGCTCATGTGCATTTCTCGTTGAGATTTTTCTAATGGTGGGCTGTGTGGCCTAATGTCACTTCACATTGCATTGCAGAAGGATACAGGATTGCTCTGGTCATATATTTTGAAGGATAATAAAAGTGAAATTCTGCAGCCCTAACACAACTCTGAAAGCAGATGTATTTCTGCTCTGATTTCAACAAGGTAAATGGAATAACAATGCATAAAGAAGAGGGTGGAAACTCACAGTTAGTGGTGGTGACATAGCACCACAGCACAGGAGGCTGCTGACGGGAGAACGCTCATAATAATGGCTGGAACAGAGACATTGGAATGGAACCTGGAAACCATGTGTTTGATGTATTTGATACCATACGCTCCAATCATTACCACAAGCCCGTTCTCCCCAATTAAGCTGCCAACAACCTCCTGTGCACCACACCTACTAGCCTATGTGTTCCTGTCATACACTGTCTAAAAAGGCGTCAAAACACATGCTTATAGATGCAGTCCTCTAAATGTGACCTTGACTCAGAGAACAAAAGCAGAACTGCTATTTTAATAGAATTTCAAGAAATGTACAATTTACATTCTCGCCAGGCTTCTCGTACTTTCCAAATGTAAAACAAAGTTTGATGAATGTCTGACATTTGTGTACAAACAGCTTTATGAGTAATCTGAATATTGATCTCTATTCACTTCAAAAGCCATCTCATTTTACAGCTGATCATCCTCACTTACTCTCTCTCCCTGACATGGTGACATGTTGTTCCAGGGGGTGTTGTGTACTCTGTCTGAAGCCCATCTGAATGGTTCTGGTCCTACCAGACTAGAGGTCCCTGCTGGGCAGAGCCTCCATATCACCATGCAGAGCCTCCCAGGAGACCCTGTCTGCAGCTGGAGCCGTGGACCTGACCCAATAAGGTAGGTGTGGGTGTGTTTGTCTTTGTTGTGTTACCTGGCGCCTCAAGGCCATTGTATCATTATTGCGGGGTTCTGTGTACTTTTGCATCCTTGCTGAATTCATCTGTAATTCTTTGTCCTGCCAACAGAGGGGGCTATTCTATGGCCATACCACAGACGTCTGTGCGTGATTCTGGAGAGTACTCCTTCGGCTGTGTGAATTGTGGCATCATCTCCTCCCTGACGCTCTCTCTACTGGTTGGACCTCCTCTGAGTGAGTGACAGACCTTCTTTTCTAAACCACTAATGTGATATCAGATTCTGATCTGCACCACATTCAAGTCATATAACGTCAATACCATCATCAGGATTTTGATCTGCACCACATTCAAGTCATATAACGTCAATACCATCATCATGATTCTGAACAACATTGAAATTCCTAGCTGTAGTTCATTCTCCCATTGGTTACTTTCAGGACGTCCGTCAAAGCCACATCTGATATACATCCCTGGGAGAAAAGGCTTTTTACCTAACTTCCAGTGTTCTTCAGAGGGAAATCCCAAGCCAAAAATTGAATGGTTCAATAACCTTGACAAGACTGGGTAAACTTTGGTGAACATAATATAGAATCTTAAAGAGTGTCTTCAGGGTTTTGACTTGAGTTTTGACTTGAGTTTCATATGTAGGACCTCTCCAAGGATGGCTACATACTTTAATTTCTCATGCTGTCCCACAGACAACGTAGTCATGGGAACGAGACATCTAAGGACTCCGAGAGGTCCAACAACACAGAGGGAAGTAAACCATACTACAAGACAACAGCTATGTGCTGTGCTAGTAACCCCAAAGGAGAAGAGTGTTCTCAGCTCTATGACTATGGTTAGTATTATTGTAAAAGTGTAAACACAATGCCCCAAAAAACAAAATGGAATTAAAGGCACTCAGTCAGTTGAATAGTGACTGATGTGTGATCTGTTGGCTTCCTGTGTGTGTCTCAGACTTGGATCGCAGCCGAAGTGTGGATGATGATAATGAAGCTCCAGAGATCACTCTGAGCCCGGGTCAGCCCCTGCTGCTCCGCTGTAGGGAGAGAGAGAACAGCACCACACATTGGCTGACTGATAATCAGGAACAGGTAAGCGTTATCACTCATTCATTAACCTTTTATTTCCATTGATGAAAGCATATGATCAGAACCATTTCATTTTCCTCTCCAAGACTTGTTCACTGTATTTGAGGTAATGCAGTATACTGTCTTTTTCTCCAGGTGTCCGTATATAAACTATCCTATAAAGGAATAGATATGACCTACCTGTTCTTTGAGTCGGTGAGAGTGAACCACAGTGGTATCTACACCTGCCGGAGCAACAAGAACAAGAACAAGATCAAGTCCACCCACATCCGGGTCCTGGGTCAGTACAACAGGCAACAACACTGAATCCTTCTCTTTTTACCTTTATTTTCAGTCAAACATTCCCTTGACTTTTTTTAAATGTCTATCTTTACTTGGTCTTTACTCATCTGTCAGACACTTTCTTGTCATCTGTCCTGATTCTCTCCGTACCACCACCTGTTTTTTCCCCCCAAATTATGATTTCCATGTGATTTCCAAGTGATTTCCAAGTGATTTCCATGTGATTTCCAAGTGATTTCCATGTGATTTCCATGTGATTTCCATGTGATTTCCAAGTGATTTCCAAGTGATTTCCATGTGATTTCCAAGTGATTTCCATGTGATTTCCAAGTGATTTCCATGTGATTTCCAAGTGATTTCCATGTGATTTCCAAGTGATTTCCATGTGATTTCCATGTGATTTCCGGTGTTGTGTGTCCTCAGAGAAGGGCTTCATTTCCATCGACCAGCTGAATGAGAGCAGTACCATCTCAGCCCAGGAGATGCCAGGGTTCTGCCTGCGGGCCCTGGTCTCCTCACACCCTCTCCTACGCTGCCATTGGCTGGGCCCGGGTGGTGTACAGACCCAGTGCCCTGAACCCACACGGCTGTGGAAGAACAGGTAGAGTAAGGCTGGTGGTCTCTGTGTTGGTGGGCTTCCTGAGACTTTGTTTAATCCAGGACATACTGCCATATCCATGTTCAACTTGGTTCCGTGTTTCTGTTGCAGTTTTATAAAGCTTTACTAAAGGTCTACTGTATCTACAAGATTTGATGAGGTTAAGTTTGGTTCAATAAGTTTTCACACGATTCCGTATGGTGTCGTCCCCCCCCCCCCCCCCCCCCCCCCCAGGACTCTGGAGCTATGTAACCCTGAGCCAGGAGAGTACCAGTTACACCTGGAGACTGGGGTGCTGAACCTCACAAAGACCCTCTCTCTGTGTGTGGCAAGTGAGTGACAGCCGACTGCCCAGTCAGATAAGACTTGTGATTGTGTGCATGACTCCTCAGTAAGACACCTGTTCTCACCTGTCCTCCTCCTCTGTCTCTCAGGTACGCCCACCCTCAGTCTCTTCCAGGAAGAAGACTACATCACCTGTAGCACCGACAGCCCCCTCCCCTTCAACCTCACCTGGAGGTTCTGCTCTCTGTCCAATGACAGGTACCTCTAGATTTAGGCCAGAGTTTCTCATGTTAGGATTCAGCTATATATCTTAACACTAGTGGTGGGCACCAATATCGATAATTCGATATGATATTGATATAATTTGATATCAATATGAGCAAGGCATATCTTGATATTGGTTATTGTTCCTGTTAACCTACCCAGATAGCACCTAATGTTCTGAGAACCATATGTTTCTTAGAGCTTGGTGAGAGTGTGGTTGTCCAATGGTTATTTTGCATACAACCTTCCTACAAAGTTCTGGGACTCCAGGATCCGTTCTGAGAATCATATTTTTCTTAGGTGTCAATTTCATGGTTCTATTTAAAGTAATGTTCTCAGAACGTTCAGAGAACAAACAACGTTCTTAAAAATAGATGTTTGCATTATTAATTCCTAAGCAAATTCATTTCCATGTGTCCTATCTTTGCTTGAAGTTCAGAACAGTTAACCTAAGCTAGCAGTGTTATTAAAAGTCTTATTGAAACATGTTCTCAGAACATTAATTAATGATCTTCAAATAACCTATAATTTCCGCTCTCAGAACGTTAATTAAACCTTCCAGGAAAACTTTCAGGGAACCATAGTAAAATTTTCCCGGAACCTACTTTCCCACAACTTCTAAGAAACCAAATGTGCTAGCTGGGTATTTACTTACTTACTTAGTCCTCTTCATTCCTATTTGGAACATAAGGCTTCCACAAGAGGGCACCACTGCTGCTGGCCTTCTGCCTTTTGGGGGATGGTTTTACATGATAGGCCACTGTCCTTCATCTCTTTCTCCACAGACCTTCGCCAGGTTCCTTTAGGGTGGCCACGCTTCCTTTTGTTCATTTACACTTTTATGTAAAAGAAAAATACAGGATTTTGCTGCAACACTCTTACAGACTCTCAGTTTAGCATAGGCCTACTTAAATGCCTGCTGATGGGCCATCAACAGGGTTCCCATTGCCCAATGGGCAATCAGCAAAAAGTTGTCTGAACTGCACAAAGCCAGTGCAATCTTATTCATTAAAAACGATATGATATCGAAATTGGTTAAAAAAAATGCAACAGATATCGATTTTCAATATCCTTACACAAACTAAGATCATTTTCAATGGAAATTCTCCATTGATCGTGCTGTTTATTCACACCCACACAAGACACACACACGCATAGATAACTTTTTACTGTCGACACAACTGTTTCATAGAGTGTTAGATGTCGAGTATCTTCCCAGATTGCTTAGTGACCATTCTCCCCTGGTATTATCAATCTCCATTCCTACCAAGGTAAATGGAGCATATAGATGGAGACTAAATTCTACACTCCTAAAGCAACCTGAATTTTGTGCATTCATCAAAGAGCAGATCAATATTTTCACTTTGACAAACAAACCCTCCGCTCCTGACAGTTTCATTCTTTGGGACACATTGAAGGCCTATCTGAGGGGACGGATCATTTCCTATACTAAAGGGCTGAAGAGAAAACACGGTGCGGAACTGAGTGCCCTTGAATCTGAAATCTCAGAGCTAGAGAAAACCTACCAAAGAGGCCCAACTAAAGATCTATACAGGCTTTTGGTAAATAAAAAACTGAAATATAATATTCTGAACACATATCAAGCTGAGAGGGCCATCACTAAATCAAAACAGCGTTATTACGAGCTTGGAGAGAAAGCACACAAAGTATTGGCATGGCAACTGAAAGCAGAGGAAAGTAAGAGGACAATTAATGCTATAGAAACTCTTACTAATGAGATATCTTTCGACCCTACTGAAATTAATAATACTTTTTAAGAAATACTATGAAGACCTCTACACTTCCCAATCAAGCAATGATCTATCAGAGATCGACTCCTTTCTCTCCTCTCTCAACCTCCCATGCCTGTCAGGGGAAGACAGCGAGCGCCTGAGTGAACACTTCTCAGTTCCTGAATTGTTGGAGGCCATTAAATCATTACCTTCTAATAAATCTCCTGGGGAGGATGGCTTCCCTCCAGAGTTCTATAAAGAATTTAGGGAACTGTTGGTCCCCTACCTTATGGAGGTACTTAAAAAAGCCAGGGAAGACAACTGCTTTCCAGAGTCTTTCTCTCAAGCAGTGATTACTGTAATCCACAAGAAAGGGAAAAATCCACTAAAGTGCGCCTCATATAGACCAATCTCTCTCCTTAACACAGATTGTAAACTGGTCACCAAGATGCTATCTAAGAGACTGGAGTCATGTCTTCCCCTGTTGGTCAACCCAGATCAGACTGGCTTCATAATTAATAGATTGTCCTCCAATAATCTCAGAAGGTTCTTTGATATAATTCACCTTGCTAACAAAAACAAAATACCTAGTGTCGCAGTCTCCCTCGACGCTGAAAAGGCCTTTGATAGGGTTGAATGGCCATACCTCTTTCGCGTCTTGGAAAAGTTTGGTTTAGGTACCGGGTTTGTAAATTTGATAAAATCACTCTACAAATCTCCTAAAGCTAGGATTGCTACCAACGGGATTACTTCCTCCTCTTTCCCTCTCCATAGGGGGAACAGACAAGGTTGCCCAATTAGCCCCCACCTCTTTGCCCTCGCCATCGAACCGTTGGCTGAGGCTATTAGAACGTGCCCTGACATACATGGCTTTGATGTGGGCCCCCATACCCATAAATTATCACTCTTTGCGGACGACCTTATCTTATTTCTAACAAACCCAGAACACCCCCTCTCTCACTTGCAGATCCTACTACAGTATTATAGTTCTTTCTCTGGATATAAGGTCAATTTAGATAAAAGCGTAATCTTACCGTTGTCTGTCTTTGACCATCATACCATCAAGCACAAGTTTCCTTTTAGATGGTCGCCTATGGGCTTCACATATTTGGGCATAATGGTGGATGGTAACCTGAACAACCTCTATAAACTCAATCTGGCCAATTTGTTGCAAAAGGTGGAGGGTGACCTTTGTAAATGGATGGACTTACCTCTCACTCTACTGGGTAGAATCAATGTAATTAAAATGAATGTCCTGCCCAGATTTCTATATCTGTTTCAATCTCTCCCTATCCCTGTTCCCACAGCATTCTTTTCCTCTCTCGACAATATGACCAGACGGTTTATCTGGCACGGCAAAACCCCTAGGGTTGGCCTGGATAAACTGACCCTGGATTAAAGTCAAGGGGGCTTATACCTCCCCAATTTTAGAATGTACTACTGGGCAGCACAGTCTAGGTTTCTGGCTCAGAGGTTTGCCAAGGGTCCCTCTCCCTCATGGTTGAACATTGAAAAGCTTGAGGTAAATGATGACACTGGGGCAGAATTGTTCTACAAATGGGACAGAAAATCTATAAAAACCATCACAGACAACCCTTTAATCATACATTCTGTCCTGGCATGGTGCAAACTGCATGAGCTGTTCGGACGAGGGGGATTCCTTTCCCCTAAAACCCCTTTATGGAACAATAGATTGATTCCTATGTTTTTCCAGAATAGTAACTTTAGACCATGGTCTGATAAGGGGATCACTCTTCTGGAACATTGTTACGAGGAGGGAGTTCTTATGTCTTTTGATCAGCTGAAACAGAAATACCACTTGCCTAACAGGGACTTCTTTAGCTACCTACAACTACGAAACTTTATTAGGGTGTCTCTCAAGGGACAACGGAACCTACCTAGGATGTCACCTATTGAACAACTCTGCCACGCAGACCAACCACTGTTCAAGACCATTTCCCGTGTTTACGATGCTCTTATGTCAGGACTAACACTGCCTGGGCTAGATAAACCCCGACTTAGATGGGAAAAAGATCTGGGTATTGATCTTGATGAGGGTCTATGGAGTGACCTATGCAGGGATGGTGTTACATCCACATTGAACTCCAGATACAGACTGATCCAGTTTAATTTCCTCCATCAGCTCTATATCACCCCATCTAGACTGCACAAGTTCAACCCTGATATCTCCTCCCTATGTTTTAGATGTGGCTCAGATGAAGGAACATTCCTCCATTCCACTTGGCAGTGTTCAAAACTACACGGTTTCTGGAAAGGGGTATGCGATACCATATCCTCAATTCATGGGGTTGCATTCCCTCTAGACCCGGAGGTCTGTCTACTGGGCAACTTTACTAACACCAATCTTAGGCAAAGCCATACTATAAAGCTAACAGAAATATTGCTAGCGATTGCCAAGAAATGTATCGCCTTGAAATGGAAAATGGATTCCCCCCTGCCAGTTGCATTGTGGCTATCAGAAGTTAATAGTTGTATCCCACTGGAGAAAATTACTTACCGCTTGAGGAATAAGTTAAATACTTTTACAGAATTTGGCAACCTTTTATTGACTATATGGAGAATCTCCCCCCACATCACATTGAATGAATCTCTATATTATCCCTATATAATGTTTCACACGTAACGTATAATATGTAGCCTACGGCAGGTGACCATATGATCCAATGTCTCATTATAATTTTTTTTTTATTGTATGTCTATAAATAATTATAATTTGTTTTATTTTTTCTTTCTTTGTTATGCTCATCTGTTATTGTCACTTTGTCCTATTGTTGTCTAATATCTTTTCACGTTTGTCTTGAATGTTGTTAATTGGAAAATGCAAAAATAAAATATATATTTTTTTAAATTTAAAAAAATGCAACTGATATCGATTTTCAATATCCTGACACAAACTAAGATCATTTTCAATGGAAATTCTCCATTGATCGTGCTGTTTAGTCCAGGAATAGGCTTAATCTGTGTCTGGGAAACCGACCCTACGTGTTTACCTGTGTGTGTTAACCTGCCCCCCCTCCCCTAGCTGTCAGTCAGAGTCTGCAGCCTGGAAGGAGATACCTGCCCCTCCCCCAGAGCTCTGTGACTCAGACCAGTTCTGCCATAAGAAGGTCCTCAGCTCTCTGGACAGGGTCAAGGTGGGGAACCACTTTGTCAAGTGCTGCATCGCAAACTCTGTCCACTCACAGTCACACTGCAGCGAGCCACTGTTCAATGCAGGAATGGTCTTTCCGCAGCAGCGTACCTTCAAACAACGTAAGTGGTCAGTCAGGAAAAATAAGTCATCAGAAAATCATCTACAGCTTTAAGTATTTTTATAATGGTTGTCATCATAGCTCCAGTGTGGAACAGAATTGGTCACAGTGTTGTCATGGCTGTTGTCAGACATTGGTTATATCTGTTGATGTGTGTGTTCCATCAGCATCCAACTCCTCTCAACTCCTGAAGGTGTCCAGTCTGGTTCTGTTCCTGGCTTTGATGCCGGTCAGCGTGGCACTGCTCTACTTCCTCAGGAAAAAGGTACACACACAGACACAAACACACACAGACAGACTTGCTCCCCACACTCAAACATTCTCACACTCTCCTGATATGTTGTGTGTAGAAACCCCAGTACCAGAGCCAGCTGCAGGTGATTCAGATGACGGGGTCTAATGACAACGATTACATCTACATCAACTTCAAAGACTTCCAGTACGACCAGAAATGGGAGTTCCCCAGAGAGAACCTGGAGCTGGGTAAGACTGGGGGAGATGTACCAGTGGAATGACGTAGCCTGACCCATCTACTGGGGAATCTCTAGTCTCCAGCCTCACCAATAGTATTCCCACCAACCCTGTGTTGTTGTGGTCTTTCTCCCTAGGGAAGGAGCTGGGCTCTGGGGCCTTTGGCATGGTGCTTCAAGCTACAGCCCACAGCATCAGCAAGCCTGGGATCTCCCTGCAGGTGGCTGTCAAGATGCTGAAAGGTACAGGGTTTTACCTGTGTGATGTTTTACACTGCTGGCTAAGTGTTGGTGTTTGCTGAAGACACACTTTGTTTTTCATACTATTTAACATACCCTGCACCAGTGAAGTCACTCAGGTCGTTGTTGAGTCTTGATGTTTGCCCATGCAGAGAAGCATGAGACAGTGGAGAAAGAGGCTCTGATGTCAGAGCTGAAGATGCTGACTCACATCGGACGGCATGCCAACATCGTCAACCTGCTGGGGGCGTGCACTGGCTCAGGTACGACAGCCAATCACAGACAGGCTCAGAAACGAGCATCTAGCAGAAATAACGCAGGAATAACTACAAGATGTAATTGCCAAGAACATGTCTTTAGATATTGTACTGAAACGAGTACATGTGTATTTAGGACTGTCTCTAAGCGCCTGTGTGTGACTCTGTGAATGTGTATATCTGACTCTGTGACTGTGTGACTTTGACAGGGCCAACGTACCTGATCTTCCAGTACTGCCGTAATGGGGACCTGCTGAACTACCTGAAATACAACAGAGAGCTGTACCACAAGTCTCTGACCGAGGCCTTCAGCAGGGACCGCTTCAGCAGACTTTACCACAACCTGCCCAAGAGGAGCTCCACTGGAGGGAAAGAGAGCATCGCCCTCCTCAGCCTCAACTCCTCTCCCATGGACACCTCTGATGGTCAGTGTTGTGTAGACACAGACACATGAAGAAATAGGCATGCTAATGTATAAAGCAGCACAGTTAAATACGTCGGTAGGATCTCTTCACTGTTTGCCAGTAGATCCTGTTGACCCCAACTGATCCACAGGTCCAGGGATCTATGAGAAGCTGCAGGAAGAGGAGGAGGAGGAGGAGGCACTGACCTATGACGACCTGCTCAGCTTTTCCTACCAGGTGGCCAAAGGCATGGACTTCCTGTCCTCTAAGCACGTACGTGGATTGACAACACTGCACACTACACACTGCACCATATTCTCTTCACCATGTCCCCTCATACATGTAATACTCCCTATTCCCTACATCATTACTCCCTACACACTCTCTCTATCTGCGTGTGTGTTTCTGTGTCCAGTGTATCCATCGGGACCTTGCGGCCAGGAACGTGTTGGTGTCTCAGGGTGGACTAGTAAAGATCGGAGACTTTGGACTGGCCCGGGACATCCACAACGACTCCAACTACGTAGTGAGAGGGAATGTAGGTACTATACACAGAAGGGAGTGTTTGTCTGTATTCTACAGATGCTCTGTTGTCAGTGACAACAGCTCTGTTCTAGACATGCAGTGTCAGTGTGTGTGTCTGATGTCTTGTGTCGCAGGTGCGTCTGCCAGTGAAGTGGATGGCTCCAGAGAGTATCTTCCAGGGGATGTACACCATGCAGAGCGATGTCTGGGCCTATGGTATCCTGCTGTGGGAGGTCTTCTCTCTGGGTAGCTACATAAACATACCTACTCTTTAAAAAAAAATGTATTGTCATTATTTTATTTAGTTTTTGTCCTTTATATTGTGTGTTGATCGAGTTTGGGGATGAGGTGGGCCGCCAGGGGTACGTTTAGGATGGGAGGGGGGCTTCAAAAAGCATACATACTGTACACACTTATTAAAGATGTATTCCCTGCATCTTTATTATATGTGATTTGTTCTCTTCCTCCCTCTCTCTCCCTACCCCTTCCTCCCTCCCTCGCCCTCTCCCTCTCTCTCCCTACCCCTTCCTCCCTCCCTCGCCCTCTCCCTCTCTCTCCCTACCCCTTCCTCCCTCCCTCGCCCTCTCCCTCTCTCTCCCTACCCCTTCCTCCCTCCCTCGCCCTCTCCCTCTCTCTCCCTACCCCTTTCTCTCTCCCTCTTCCTCCCTCCCTCTCCCCTCTCTCTCCCTCTCTCTCCCTACCCCTTTCTCTCTCCCTCTATCTCCCTCTCCCTCCCTATTTTCCTCTACCTCTCCCTCTCCCTTTAAGGTTTGACCCCCTACCCGGGGATAAAGGTGGACAACAACTTCTATGTGATGATAGAGAGAGGTTTTAAGATGGAGCAGCCGTACTATGCCAGTGAATCTGTGTAAGTATCCACAACCGCTCTGCACCTACATCTATACATCATACACATTTAATTACAATCAAATATATGAACTGTAAAGGAGGTTTCATCCCCCTTTCCCCCCCTCTCTCCCACAGGTATAAGATGATGTGCAAGTGCTGGGCACTGGAGCCTCGGGACCGCCCTCACTTTGCCAAGCTGGTGGCCTTCATGGGCGACCAACTGGCCGATATTGAGGAGAAGGTGAGATTCAAACTTCACAACTGGCTAGCACACAGCATTCCATTAGAATCAGGATTTCTTGTCATTTCTTACTATGCCCCTTTTCTGTCTTAGCTATACCGTAACATCCTGGACAAGAGCTCCAATGACTCCTTATACCAGAATGCACCAGTGAATTCTGACCTCTCTGCCTTGACCGAAGAAAAGGAGATTCTTTTGACACAGTCACAGAACCAACACTGCAAGACCCATTCCACTGGCGAGGCCCCAACAACCAAAACAACACCCTCTGACATGGATGCCATGGAGGCTGATGAGGGTACCCCTCTGTAATCATATCCCTGAGTGCAGGGGCCAACCTATCCTTCTAATTATTCTATTCCATACAATATATACTAAGGGATTACAAAAAAACGGAAACTGCTATCCGTAACAGCAAAAATATTGTAATCGGATTACATATAGTTTTGAAAAATTAGATGATTACTTCAAGGATTACTTTTAAATTCAGAAAGGATGTTTTCTCGATGACATTCAAATCAGCATTGAAAAAAGGCGCAAGTTTATGTTTGTTTCACCTGAGCGAGTCTGACCACAAGTCAGAGACAACTATGATGACACACCAAATGTGTTTGATGGATTGTGGGAAAAGAGCAGGAATAGGCTTTTGTAGGCTACAGTCCAAGCTATGTCTTCCAATGGTGCGACTGCTGTCGGCATCCAAAGATTATCCAACTTGTATAAACGCTTGGAGGTAAGTATGCCGCAGTGGTGTAGTCTACGGCGATACGGATGTTACTTATTATTGATATCTACATAGCGCATTGATGTGAATCACACTGCTGCTCTCATTGAGCTATTTGCGCCTTTCGGATTGTGTTTGTTGTGGATGGCTGTTCACAAATCTAAGTGTGTATTTGAACCCAATAATGGAAGTTTAAGCTGCCTATCAATCATTGTTTTTAAAACCAGGCAGTGAAAAATGTGCTCTTGCAACAGCTGCTTAGTGCGGATCCCAGCCTATGGAATAAAAGTAGGGGTTTTATTACTCAATCTAATTCATGCTGATAAAAAAATACATCCATAGAGCTAATGGACACATGCTCAAACTCACACACCTTTGATAGACTTAAAGGGGCAATCTGTAGTTGCTGCGTCCATTTTATAAATTATATATATATTAATGTAAAGATACAATTTAAGCATATTATTATATGTAGTAGAAAGTGATGGGTTTGAAGAATCCTACACAACCAACACATAAAGTAAAATGTAACATCCAAATATGGCCAGCTATGTAAACTTTAACATTGATTTATCCTGCAATAGATGTCATTCAATTGGTAACATGCATGTTTGTATTTTTCTATAGCCTCTTAAGGGGAAAGTAATCTAAAAGTAACGGAATGTAATCAGATTACGTTAATGAGTTTGGGTAATCCAAAAGTTACACTACTGATTACAATTTTGGAGAGGTAACTGTAACAGATTACATTTAGAAAGTAATCTACCCAACACTGAACATACTCTGTTTAAGATCTCACATATTGTATTGTGGCACTGGCAGTCTATATTTGTATATTGCTGTGGATTTTAAATGCACTGAATACTTGCTTTATCCAAATATGTTTAACAATGAATATGTAAATTAAAACTTTTGTATCAAATGCTCGCTCCTACACTGTAGAAATTGATAAATAAATATTTAACATTGAAACATAGTAATGAATGTAGCATTAGATACATTTTAATACACGTGTTGGGCTGAGACAACCTCTTGTGAACATATTGCACACATTATATTGAATTTACTGTGTGAAACTAACGCAATATTAGTCGTGTTTTTACTGCTTTTGGATAAGTTATTCATTTTAATTTAGAGACAGGTTCAGGAGACTGCTGGATTATTCTGGCAGTGTTTTTTCTGTGTGAAGTTGCTTACTTTATCTTTCTGTTCGTCCATTTGAGTTCTCGAAATTATTCTTATATTTGAAATAAAGTATTTAAAATTATCCCCGTTTTTTTGTGGATTTTAGGTCTATCGGTAACAAATAGTGCTGTATTATATTCGGAGGCGGGGGGAAAACAACGGCACAAAATGCACGACAGGTGGCGCGAGAGCTACATTAGTCGCCAGAGCGACTCCTGCGGTTCAGGTGTCCTGAATGTCAATTGCTTGCATCAAATTAAAAGCTGTCAAATACCACTTTATCTCCTTTCAAACATTTTGAAATACAACAAACAGGCCTAGGTTCAGGTTGCATTCTAGGCTAGTAAGGCTACAAAGCTGTGCGTAAAAAGGCATGATTGGTTCCAAAGCGCCTTGTTGTCGATGAGTTCATTAACCCTACAGTAATTGCACACTGGGCTTTTCTGTTGACCTGTCCAAAGGTCCGATTTTGGGCTGCTGTTGGTGAGTGTGTGCAGACGACAGCAGAGTTTAACATGGACATCGGATCAGTGAATGATCTTCCTTACGACGACTTTGTGAAGGTTTTCGGTACTGTGGTGGAGAAATCTCCAATCATACCGGCCCGCGGTATGGTCCCGCGCCCTTTGCTGATCTGGAGGCCAGTATAAACTATTTCATCTCGCGCATGGCCCGGCTCAATACGGAATACAAGGACCATTTGGGTTCCCCTTCGTGATATGCACACGGATTAACAACAAGACGACCATCGCTAGAGGAGGACTCCGGGAACGGGTGCCATCGATGAAGTGAAGAAGATCTGTCATGTCCGTTTACAGGTGCTCTTGGTCTCGGACATACCCAACAAACTATGGCCGTGTTTGAGAACATCAAAACTGTAATGTATCATAGGTCAATTGCAGTGTTGGAAAAAGTATCCAATTGTCATGCTTGAGTAAAAGTAAAGATGCCTTAAAATAAAATTTCTCAAGTAAAAGTGAGTCACTCATTAAAAAAAAGTCACTCATTAAAATACTAATTGAGTAAAAGTATTTCGTTTGAAATACATTGAAGTATCAAAAGTAAATTTAATTGCTAAAATATACTTATGTATCAAAAGTATAAATACTTTCAAATTCCTCATATTGGGCAAGCCAATGGCACGATAAAAAAATATATATATATATATGTTTTGTTTGTGGATCGTCAGGGGCACACTCCAACACTCAGACATAATTTACAAAGTAAACATTAGTGTTTAGTGAGTCTGCCAGATCAGAGGCAGTAGGGATGACAATGGATGTTGTTTTGAGAAGCGCGTGAATTGAACCATTTTCCTGTCCTGTTGATCATTCCAAATGTAACGAGTACTTTTGGGTGTCAGGGAAAATGTATGGCTCAGTAAGTACATCATTTTCATTAGGAATGTAGTGTAGTAAGAGTAAAAGTTGTGAAGCATATACATAGTAAATTACAGTACAGATAACCCAAAAACAACTTAAGTACAAATATTTAAAAGTATTACTTAAGTACTTTACACCATTGGTAAATTGTGATTGACTACAAAAATAATTAGTCGTTATTTATGATGCAAGGGGATTTGTAAATCAGTCAGTCGTCAGTCGCCTGCACTGTCGGCTGCAATGTCAAACACGCCCCACGACTGACTGACGTGATGACTTACGGTTTCGTGTGGTTTGCCTGCTGTGTTGAATGTGCTTGAATAGTGGATAATAATGTCAGCATTATTGTTGTGGGTAAAGGCGTAATTGTACAATGTACCAAGTAATTAAATAACTGCAGATGTTTCATTTTACTTTATTCTGATTTCAAACTTGAACTTTATAGCTTAATAAAGAATTCAAAATACAGTACATTATTCACAGTGCCTATCATTAAGACATCAATGATGTGATAACATTAAGTACATAAATAGGCTATATAATTGGTGTGATTGACTAATTTCTGTCATATAACAACTTATCAGAAAATGCGTCAGTATTGGCAATATTGACAGAATCATGTCCCGTGCATAGACTGCATATATTTACATACATAAATTAAACGTGGTTGTACACTGCCAACATTTTCAGAGAAAGTATCTGAAGTGCATTGATTTTAGTAAAGCAATCAAAGTAGCTAGATGCCCGACGTAGCTCTCAACAGAGTTGTGTGGTCTGTCTCACAACTGTCTCTCCAGGCAGTGGGTGCTGCCCTCTTCTGGCAACGCAACGAGAGGCTGCAGACCAGAGCAGTGGGTCTGTACACGTATGTCCAATGCCAACTATCATCATCAGTGCATGACCCGCATGTCCTCAGCACGACAACATGAGGTTAAAGTTCAGTCGCAGAATGATGATATCGCAGACAATGAACCTGCAGTCCTCGCCTTTCACCTCGCTTCAATCTGTCACCGCCGATAATGTACATGAATAATACCAACCGAGTCTGTTTGAACGAGGCTGCGATCACACAGGCAGCCGAATTCTGATATTTTTTTGCACTAATTGGTCACATCAGTCACATCACATCAGATCTTTGCACGTCAGGTCTTTTTCAGAGCTGAGCTGATTGATCAAAATACCAATTACTGAAAAAATATCAGAATTCGTCTGCCTGTCTTAACGCAGCCTCAGAGCGTCCCCTTTCCTGAGAGTCTGTCCAGTTTTCATCCATCCATATCAGCCCTGCTAGGCCGAGTCTCTAGAACCTGACATGGAATGGGCGTGTAAGGGTGAGGGGGGTGTCGTGGTGGTGGGATGTCCTGCCCCCCCGACTCCCACCCCTGCCTCATCGTTCAAGTCTCCTGACGTAATGGACGAGTCCTGCTCGGGGTCGACCCCCCTCACTCTCTTCTTGTCCTCCTCCTTTTTCCACTTCATCCGTCGGTTCTGGAACCAGATCTTGATGTGTCTCTCTGTGAGGCTGAGGGTGAGGGCCAGCTCGACACGCCGCGGCCTGCTGATGTACTTGTTGAACAGGAACTCCTTCTCCAGCTCCAGGAGCTGGGCTCGCGTGTAGGCCGTCCTTGTCCGCTTGTTCTCCTCCGCCTCCACCATGTAGGGGCCTGAGGAGGGTGGGGAGGGAGGGGGTGGGGGACATGGGGGAGGAGAGGTTGAGAGAGAGAGAAAGGCAAAGGGGAGGGGTAGAATGGCGTATCCAATTTTGTGGCACTCAAGATGAACTAAACATTGTATCCTGCCACAGTGCAAGTCCCAGTAAAGCCTCAATCTAGGTGAAATTGGTAATGACTCCCCATTTAGAACTCTAGTGTACCTATCTGAAACACACACAGCAGCACATTGGCTGAACACAGTCAGCTCACACACTGATCACCAAAGACTGTATAGAAACAACTCTATTGGGTAACTGATGGTAACTGAAACAAACAGTACACCATGTACGTCACAGGCCAACTCTCACAGATGCCGATGCAGCTTTAGTAAGATATGTACTATACTGAACATAGACGGAAAGTTTCTATGTGAGGCATCATATATTATGTGAAGAACAAAGCCCTGAAATGAAACAAATCACTCTCAAATCTACTTGGACCACCACAGCACATTGAATTTTACATAACTGCACATGTATCACAAACACTCACAAATGGATCAATAAATTGGTTTGAAAATTACTATTAAATACTAAAAAGAAAGAATAGGTCTATAGCTACATTTTTATTACTGAGTAAGTTGACGAAAACCAACAACGAAAACCAACAATAGTTGAATATCGTTTATAATGCGTGTAATCTCTAGTACTAGTCTATATTTAACAGCAATTTCACCTGAAAAGGTTTCACTAACTTTAAGGCTTCATTAGGATCAGCCCGGATCAGCAAGGCAATTTAGAGACAGTCCGTGAAAAGTTTATTTCAATGAATCACTTTTATTTCAAGTGAAGGTATAGGCCTACATGGTGAAGGTATACCCTTATACTTTCCCACTGTTACCACTACAATTAATTTGTGTTTTGAATTCTGAAATTATGGCTCACTTGTTAAACTTTCGTTAAGATATATTGGTGAAGGGAGTCGTTGATTTAAAAATAAACAATTAAAATCTATTCTATTCAATACTTGATCTGCTTCATAGATTTAGAGTTGACTCATTCTTGCAGTGGTTGCGTTTGTCCGTTGAAGAAAATATTTTCACTGAAATAAACTTTTATCGAAATGAGTTAAGAAAAGTTAATCGCTTGTAAAGTTACATGATTTTCTTAAATAATAAATAATAAAAACACATATCGCCTAATGAGGTTATAATAATTAACACATTTCTATCATAATTGTCTTAATAATAGGCCTATAAACAATATTGTTTAGATCATCTTTGATGAATGTTGAGTTGAGAGAATAATTGTCTATAGGCTTACGCAATAATTGAGAAGAACCGATTCTGCTTGAGACTTATCAACTTTTCCACTTGTTGTTACCCTCAATTTATTTAACAAATTCAATCCATAGTAACATACATTCGCTTAATTGAAACCAACGCAAATGCTGTGTGAGTGGTTTGAAAACTTGTTGAATTATTTTAGCCAAAAAATGATAATAATCATAAATGCTCCCATTGACCCGCTGAACCGAGTTGATTTAAAATGGCCGCAACAGAAAATACTTTTAGGACTAAGAGTTGACTCATTATTTTCTGTTATCCCTAAACACTCCACGTTAATTATATACCCTTTAATATATTTTACATTAAAACATATATTGATATAACTAAGGCTATTGTAAGACACTTTCATATGTAATAAGAAACATTTTTCATGAAGACTTATTTGGATCATACCTGCCATTAGCAAATCATTAACCAATAAATAGCCACAACTGAAATGTTCACCTATTTGAAGTAAATCGGAACTTGGAAGTTGAGGCACACCTTCAGAGGCACACAAAACATTGTGGTTTATATGAGGGGAACACGGGTCCTTTACAGATTAATTGACAAGGTAAACTGACACCCACCCACGACATACTGTATATTGTAGACATCATGATATCATTTAAGTCCTTATACGTGCACAAAAGCCTCGGTATATTCAAACTTCATGAACATTTATGCCGACTAACGTTTGGTCATTCCTAAGGCCTATATTCACAGCAGTGGCATAGCTAGCCTAAACACAAAGCAGCAATATGGTATAATGAATGCGAGAGTTAAGCTAAATAGATTTTGAATTATACTTAATGTTCAGTGTAATTTTTGATGAATTCTCTATACATAACACTCACTCCCTTGCTATTGGCAAAATAAAACTCCTGAATGTTCAATTGTTAACTATTGAGGAAATACTTTTGTTGAAATATTGTGTTTAGATTTACTTGTCTAATATTTGTACAGTATAAAATAATGTGTTCAAACTAAGTGTTCAAACGAATCAATTTCGATAGGCCTACCATAAAAGAAAGTTCTGCAATATTCCTATAAATGTGTGCGTAAAGATTCCTTGAGAGGCCATTGATTAATTCCTTTCTTTGCAGCACTGCGGTAATAATAACTATGAGAAAATGTCCAAGGTGACTGCAGTGAGTTACCTGCCCACTGTCCCTTCCAGGTGTGCGCGTGAGACTTGGTGGTTTTCATCCAGGGGAAAGGCAGGTGATATTTGTTCCTATCGGCACACAGAGCCAACCCCCCCGGGTATTCGTAACCCCCTGGCCCTGGCTGGAGAGTCTGCTGGGGCGCCTGGGGGTGGTGGAGCTGCGGCACACCCGGGTCCTCTCGCATGGGAATACTGTACGGAGCAATGTCAGGGAGACACGCCTGGTCTAGCCCTCCGATGGAGGGCGAGGAGTAGACGGACTGAGCCTGCCGGGCCATGTAGAGGCAGGGCGGAGGGCTGTGGCTGTAGTCCTCGCTGTGTGGTCTCTGGTAGGCGCAGGAGTCCTTGAACAGCTGCGCGGGAGAATAGTAGTGCTCTTCTCGATTCATGACTGTCGAGGGCCAGGGCTATCCAACGGGTGTGTGTGCACACGTACCTGCGCCCTATAGCCTACGCAGCGTGGAACCTTGTGCTCTGCTCTACCTGTGCTGCTCGTGCGCCTGGCGCCGCTATAGGCCCTGGACAGGTGTGTCATTACCATGTGACCCTGTTGCACCTAAGCCATTGGTCTCACTGTTTACACAAAACGGAAAAGTTCGCGACTTAGTTTCTATTTGTGTCTGTATTCTCTGCCCCGCAGTCCGATAATGATTGAACAGAATGTACCGTGCGCAAATCAATGCCCTCGGTAAACACTGCACTGTTTGGCGCGGGTATCTGAGACCCACCTGCCGCCGGGTGGTCCTAATGCAGCGACCGACAGGCGAACGGGGGAATCCGCGGGTCCTATCTCTGCGCGCAGACAGGGGTTAATGCTACCGAACACCTTATCAGAGAGATTGTGGCCTGCGAGACCAATCACGGTGAGAAACGCAAACAGAACGTGTCTTCAGAATGTCAGCATCATCACGGCTTGCTTTGGCTTTGTTGGTGGGAAAGAAGAAGAAACGATGGGAGTGCAGTGCCTGTATGTGGATGTCACTGCCATCGAACAATGTCAGCCATTGAACAGTTACACTGAGTGTACAAAACATTAGGAACACCTGTTCTTTCCATGACATAGACTGACCAGGTGAATCCAGGTGAAAGTTATGCTCCCTTATTGATGTCGCATCTTAAATCCACTTCAATCAGTGTAGATGAAGGGGAGGAGACAGGTTAAAGTAACCAAACGGTCGCTTGTCCGAATCCCCGAGCTGACTAGGTTGAAAATCTGTCGATGTGCCCTTGAACAAGGCACTTAACCCTAATTGTTCCTGTAAGTCGCGCTGGGTAAGACTACAAATGAAAATGTATGTCTGCCATTCAGAGGGTGCACTAGTTTGAGTGTGCCAAGAACTGCAACGCTGCTGGGTTTTTAACGCTCAACATTTTCCGTGTGTATCAAGAATGGTCCACCACCCAAAGGACATCCAGCCAACTTGACACAACTGTGGGAAGCATTGGAGTCAACATGGGCCAGCAGCCCTGTGGAATGCTTTCGACACTTTGTAGAGTCCATGCCCCAACGAATTGAGGCTGTTCTGGGGGCAAATATGTTGTACATTCAGTGTAGCCTATATGAACGTAGTTCTCTTATCAATATGCGATTGATAGAGGGGGAAATCGATAGCCAGATGTTACAGGCCTACTCGCATCGACTGACCCTGGTGATAAGCAACTTAGATTGGGAGGCGGTTGTCTTGGAAACTTGACAATGTGAGGGGGATCAAAGACCACGTCCTAACCTAACACTCTCCTAGTTGGATACCTTTTAGTGTTCTGTCAAAAGTTTCCGAACCTGCGACTTTTAAAATCCATCCCAAATGGCTCATTTAACACAATTTAACGGATCTCCTCTGGTTACTATATTAACAAACAGCATCAGAGCTCGTGTCTCCCGCTGCCACTTTCCCTGTGTTTGCTGGTCATTTGGCAGACCGGTGGTCGCTCCATTAAACAACACTCCTCGTGGAAAGAAAAGAGGAGAGCCAGGGTGTAAACCAATTATCATGGAGTGAGGAACAGAACTCAATTAGCGCGCGTGGCGCATGGAAATACACGTCTCTCCAGGACCTCAACTGAGGGCAAGGCAGCAGTTAAGGCCCATGACTTAAAAGGTCCAATTTATTACGATGTTATAACTGTAATGTTATAAAGCACTATAATTTATTTCAGCTAACCTTGCAGGCCATCAATAACCATGCTTCTGACAGAAGAAATAGAACAAATGCCAGTCAAACACACACAGAAACGAATATGGCAGCACTGAGTTCTTCAAGAGCACTTACACCAGTATCTTTAATGGGGCACTCAGCACCTGCTATAAAGTTCAAGTAAACCAATTCCATACAAATCAGTCCATGTAATATCGCTTAAAGGTGTTTATACTTGCTCGTTGTTTGAAAAGGAAGAAAACTGTTAATCCGCGTCTAATCCCCGCTACACTGGAGACGCACAACGGAGTTTATGAAGCATGACTGCGTAAAATGCCATTTAGACCCCCTATCTATGGTTTTAAGTGAATGGTTTTAAGTGAAAGGTAATGCGGCGTTGCTGAACCCTTTGCGGACGCACGAAACCATATGCACTGATTCAGAAACTGGGTTGCAATTAAAAAGCCTTTAAGGGCTTGATATGGAGCGCAATAATTGTTAGTGCTGTGTAGGCCATTGAGAGGGGCCATAGCCGTATATAGTGCATCACGGGCTATGGACCCAAGGGTTGCTAGAAACACCAGATGGAACGTATTAATTAGTGCTGTAGGGATCGATGGTTATAATGATTGAGGGAATGGCAAGCTGTGGATGCGGATGTTGCCTCAGCCCCTGGGTTAACCCCAGGAGCGCCTATGGAGCAGCATTGAACTATTTCAATATTAAATTAAATTGCGCCAACAATATATTTGATTCATTATCACAATCCAAAATAACCAAATTACATTCTAATACAATTATTATCATTGCCTAAAAAATGATGGTAATTCAAATTAGGCCTATTGAAGTTATGTCCTTATTGGCTCCCAAGTGGCGCAGTGGTCTAAGACACAGTGCTTGAGGCGTCACTACAGACACCCTGGTTCGAGTCCAGGCTGTATCACAACCGGCAGTCATTGGGCGGCGCACAATTGGCCCAGCGTCGTCCAGGATCGGCCGGTGTAAGCCGTCATTGTAAACACGACCATTTGTTCTTAACTGACTTGCCTGGTAAAATAACGATCGAATAATACAATGTATTACTGTTATTAGCCTATTACTATCAACGGCTAATTATTGAATTAACATATTTGGATAATGGATTCAAGAAAAAAAACTGGTTTTACAGAACCCGAGGCGTGTCACGGAAACAGCAGATATGATTTATTTAAGAAACTGACGTTTCTGACAAAGCGGGTATATACATATCAAGAAGACACGATAAAAAGTGCTTACCCAGTGGCGACAGCCTTATGTAAACACGACCAACTGTGAGGAACGACAGAACAATTCAAACGACATTAAAATCAAATCTATTCTGAGTGAAGAAATTACAGCACCATTAATCAAACTATGCGAGACAGTGAAATTAAAACGGCAAATCAAGTTAATGTCCAATCGAAAGGGTTATACAAAAAATCTCCTTCTACATTATGGGATTTTATACTTTATTGCATTTTGTGGGACTAATTGTGTAGACTATATTTTAGTTAAAAACCATTAACATGAGAAGAGAAATTTGAACGCAAGGTAGGTTAACGACCTGACCAGACAAACTTCCCTGAGCCCTATGGTTATAACCTATGACAAGACCCAAATCAGTTCACTCTGTTGGGAGAAAACTGGTATCCCTATACATAGTGCAAGGGACATAAAAGCAAAAAAAAAGGTCAAAGGCCCTAGGTATTGTAAGTGCAGATATCACGGTCTCCTGCTGGATTATAAGGCACATTACATCTGTGGAAAATGGAAAACACCAAACCTCAGCCAGTCTACCCTGGGTACCCCTGTAGACTATGCAGGTATGACTTCGGTAACCTGAACTCAGTTACTCAATCTGGATTGATTATCTCAAAAGGTTTTACCAGCAACTTGCACTCAGGACTAGACTCTAATACTGTCACTAATGTCAGTTTACAGATTGTACCAGAGATTCACAATGAATTAACAGAGCTGAATGCAAGACAGGGTAAAGTGTTTGTCAAAATAGGGAATAGAAATAGGAAAGACACTCCTAGTTAAAAGATCAGAAGAAACAAAGACAATTTAATTAGTTATACTTGTCACAACCTTACAACAGCAACCACAGTCTTTCTCACATTCTAAAACAAACACACTCTCTTTCCAGTCATTCAATGGGTATATTTATGTATTTGAGGGGGGGGGACCTCCTCTGGGTAACGTTACAGCACTCCCTCCAAGGTTATGTCACACATGGCTCCTTCCACTGGGCGTGTCCTTGACAGGTGAGCGTGGTCTGCTGCACTGGTTTGATTGATAGAAGGTGTGGCCTATGGAGTGAGAGCTTGCCCTGGAGTGGACTGAGGAGGAGGAGCTACTGTCAGTGGAGAGAGCGGTCTCTACAACAGGGTTTCCCAAACTCAGTCCTAAAGCCTCTCCTGGGTGCACGTTTTGGTTTTTGCCATAACACTAGACAGCTGATTCAAATAATCAAAGCTTGATGATGAGTTGGTTATTTGAAACAGCTGGGGAAAAAAACAACATTCGCCCAGGGGGGTCCAGGACCAAGGTTGGAAACCCTGGTCTAGAAGAAGGGGAGTGTCCTTCATGGGGACTGTGTGTTTTGGGGACAAAGTCTCTTTTGTGACCAGAGGCTCTTTATGTCAGTGTTTCTTGTCTCTATGGCTGCCTCTGTCATTGTCATTGTCCCTTCTGTCTTTGTAGCTGTCTTGGCCTGTGTTGCTATCTTAGTCTTAAAGATGGACACAAAAGAGACAAAGTTCTCAGCTGTCTCTATGATTGTCTTTGTCCCTGTGTCCCCTGTGGTCTTTGTATTCCCAATTGTCTCTGGGTGGTGTCCTGCCCCCTACTATTTGATGTCTGTTCTCCTGAGTGGTCAGCAGGGCGGCGCTGTGGAATGGTGTTGAGCAGGAAACGCTTGTTAATGCTGCGCAGCGGATACTTCATCCTGAAAGACAGTTGAACCAAAGTTAACACTGCAAAGCCAGCAAGGCCTTCGATATGAGCCAGTAACTTTGACACCGGTCTGTCCGGGTCAGTCATACCTTGTCAAGAGTCAAATACATTCTGCACTGAAAGCCAAACACCCATAACAGATCCTTTACCAGATCCTTTGCTAACACATCCCACTCACCAGCCTGCTGGACCCATGGTTTCTGCTTGCACCCAGCCCTATTGGTCTCCTTCAACAGCTCATCCAATGCACGTCTACATGAAACAAGGGGGGAGAGAGAATACCTGACCACTGTGACTGACCCAAACTTAAGGAAATCTTTGACTATGTACAGACTCAGTGAGCATAGTCTTGCTATTGAGAAAGGCCGCCGTAGGCAGACCTGGCTCTCAAGAGAAGACAGGCTATGTGCAAACTGCCCACAAAATGAGGTGGAAACTGAGCTGCACTTCCTAACCTCCTAATGACCATATTAGAGACACATATTTCCCTCAGAGTACACAGACCCATAAATAATTTGAAAACAAAACCATTGTTGATAAACTCCCATATCTCCTGGGTGAAATACCACAGTGTGACATCACAGCAGCAAGATTTGTGACCTGTTGCCACAAGAAAAGGGCAACCAGTGAAGAACAAACACCATTGCAAATAAAACCTATATTTATGTTTATTTATTTCCCTTTTGTACTTTAACTATTTGCACATCATTACAACACTGTATATAGAAATATGACATTTAAATGTCTTTATTCTTTTGGAACTTTTATAAGTGTAATGTTTACTGTTAATTTTTTATTGTTTATTTCATTAAGTATTTATTTATTTCACTTGCTTTGGCAATGTAAACATATGTTTCCCATGCCAATAAAGCCCTTAAATTGACATTTAATTGAGAGAGAGCAAGAGGGAGACATTGACATATAAATGGGGCTAAAAAGGGAGAGTAGAGAAAGAGTAGAATAAAAAGTGAGAGGAAAAACAGCAGAATGTAAAGCAGAGAGGGAGAGGCATTACAGCAACAGTAACTTAGAGGTACCTCATGTGTCCTGGGTTGACCTGCTCACTCAGTAGTATCTTGTCTCAGTGGGAGAAACTGTTATAGCTGCCCTTTGACCACAGACAAGTGCGCACAGGATCTCTCATGCACGCACATTATTTTACTATCAATGGTGCACACACACATCAATCTCTATTCTCACTGTATCTCTCACACACTCTATCCTCCCCCAAACTTTGAATTTCCAGCAGCTGCGACCCAAAAATAACACCCTACTAGTTTGGTGTATCATTACCTTGCTGAATCTCTCAACAACAATTCAGTCGCTAAGTGAGATTTAGCTATTAATGCTACAATTGATTGAATAACAGTACAACATAACTAGCTAATCATTTACAAGCATAACATGAATAGCAATCGACCTAGCTGCTGGAAAACAATTAACTACAATTTAAATAGCATAATAAATCCCCTTGACATAGCTAGCTATAGTAGCTAGATTGCCTTTTAAAACACCGATAAAATTCACATCAAGCAAGAAAAAATCATACTGGCAGTAGGATAGATTATAATATAGTTATCCAACTCGCCACCATCTGCCATGGTGTAGTGATCACTGTAAAAAAAAAAGAAGCAAATTAATAGAGCCAATGCTAGCTAATGATTATTTATGAACATTTCTGTTTACTTCTCCTCCGCGGGGGCTTTCGAGCAAGGACCTCACAAACCTACGGTCCGTAGCAGTGCCTTACGTAAAATCAGATTTCATTATGTAAAATAACAGAAAGAATGACATAAAAACACACACATTATCTTGACATACATTATAACAGTAAAGACGTAATCCAAAATAAAAAATAAATGGCTACATTTATTTTCAGTAGTTGGTTTCGATCAGGCATGAAATGAAGCCTCTAATTTCAGTTTTAGATTGACATTGCGAGACCCCGCCCCCATCTCCTTGACTGACTGCTGGAACAGAGCAGTGGGCGGATGCTTCACCGCAAACGGGGGCGTTTATGTGCGGCTGCTGCCGTTCGTCTTCTTGCGGTGTGATCGAGGTCAGGTAATTGTCCCCTCTCGGGGCCAGAGTTCTCTGCACCAAGGAGAAGCCGGAATAGGTAATATAATGCATGTATCTTGCTCACACTATCACGATGTCTATATAGCTTTATTGAAGTCGCTATTGTCTGTCCACGAGCCATCTATCTCCGCGCTATTCCACGGACCGAGAAGGAAGGGGGGGGGGGGGGGGGGGGGGGGGAATCTGACAATCAGACAGACACTCCGGCTGGTTCGCTCACCAGACCAAATGATAAGAATTGTGTTACAGTCATCTAAACCATTATATGATGCCTTTGAGATGGGGCAGTGAATGAAATGGGTATACTGCAATTTGAAAAGATAGCCTTTGCGATATGCATTTTTTTCTCCCCTTCATATTAAGTCATTATTTTAGTCCGCTTTTTACAATTGCTATTCTACACATTGAAACGAATCATGGAGTGAAAATTGCACCTTGAAGTTGTATTGCTTTTTGCAAAGAATTCCAAGAGGATTAGGCTGTTGAAAATCATGGGAGTGGTATTTTGCACAGGGATTGTCGTTTTATTAGCCTACTACCTTATGAATTAACGTGATCAACTGTACCAGAGGGCAAGGAGACATCGCGTTTCTCCCTTGTCTGGCATGCAGATTGTTGTTGCCTAAATGTTATAGCCAAGGCCTATCCATTTATTTGGGAAGGCAACAGGACAGACGTCATCTTCTTTGTGCATTATCCGGTGCATTTCATTTGTGCGTTAGTCGCTGTAGGCAGTGACAGCTGCAACGCCTTGTCTGCTACTGGTATCAATAGAGAGAGCATGGGAAAGCAAGCCTTTGGAATAACAATACAATAACATGGTGGCCATAAGGCGCCGTGTAACACAGCAAAGACAATGACACACACGCACGCACGCACGCACACACACACACAATTTGAGAGAGATAAGTGCTGTTCTGGGAAAATAATATAAGATCCTGTGCTGCCTAGAAGCTATTAAATATTTCTCAGTCTTATATAATGCCGCACAGTATTTAATGACATTTGCTGCTGCAATCCAATGATGTTGAAAGTAAGATCATATTTAAGTGCTCTTGTAACTGCTGTAAAGTGCTGGCAGAAGGATGCACACAGAGGGCGAGAGATAGAGACAGGCAGAGAGAGGGAAAGAGAGACAAAGCGAGAGAGACATCAGAGAGAGACAGGCAGAGAGAGAGAGACAGAGAGGAAGAGAGAGTGAGAGAGAGAGGGAAAGAGAGACAGAGAGAGAGACATCAGAGAGAGAGAGACAGAGAGGAAGAGAGAGTGAGAGAGAGAGGGAAAGAGAGACAGAGAGAGAGAGACATGGGGGGAATGAGAGAGATCTAACTTAGAGGCTGCATTAGCCTTGCATTTCAAACTCATTCACAGTAGTGGCTGAAAGACACTGCACTCACCCACAAAATCATACCCCAAGAGCATCCACTGTGTGTGTACATATGCGTGTGCGCGTGTGTGTTTGCGTGATAAAATTATGTCAGATCTTTGTTATGGGAACAGAGGAGCCTTGTGTCCACATGAATAATGCATCTCCAGCTGCAGGATAGACACATGCAGGCACACACACACACACACACACACACACACACACACACACACACACACACACACACACACACACACACTAACACACACGCACACGCGCACACACACACACACACACACACACACACACACACACACACACACACACACACACACACACACACACACACACACACACACACACACACACACACACACACACACACACACACACACACACACACACAGGAGCAGGTAGTGGTACTTTAAAGACGGAAAAGGGTACCAGCAGTCAAGGAGACAGAAGCAGGTTGTCACAGAGATTAGAAGCAAGTTGTCATGGATACAAGTTACACAGAGGCACGTAGTCATGGAAACAACAGCCATGAAGACAGGCAGAAACGGCAGTGGCATAGTCAGAAGGGCCAGAAGCGTTCAGAACTTTGAGAATATAGCCAGCAGCAGATAGAAGTGTACAGAAATAGAAAGAGAGAGAACACTCCTCTATCTATCCATCTCTATCTATCTCTATCTATCTCTATCTACACAGCTCTGAATGTCAAGCTCTACTGACCATGCTCTGTAGCCATGGAGACAGGGGCAGACCCTCACACAGACAGGAGGCTGCATCTCAACAGTCTATAGGGGCTTCCTCTCCGATCTGAAATACACAGGAAAGGGTGAAAACAATGTGGTGGATGCCTATTGAGCATTTGCTATGATCTCTCCGTTTCTTTCCGACCCATGCAGATGGAGGAAAGGAGATAAATATAGAGGCTGGTAGTCAGGTGTTACTAGCTTGGATCTGCTTCCTGCTAAAATCCGCCTCCTTGTGTCCATGTGTGTTTATGAGCTCAGGGACATGGCTAGAGTACTGTAGTATGGGAAGTGAGTCTAAAAGGCTTTGGACGTAATGACGAGTACACAATGCATTAGTTCTGAGGACGGCTCAGCCTTGGGGAGTTGGAGGAGTGGATGGCTGTGTATCAGAGCTGCATTGAGTTTTCCATTAGCTCTGGTTCTCTCATGCTGTAGAACCTGACGCACGCACGCACGCACGCACGCACGCACGCACGCACGCACGCACGCACACACGCACACACACACACACACACACACACACACACACACACACACACACACACACACACACCTGCAGGAAAAAGGCAAAGTTCACTCCCCAAGTGTCACTCTCAGTGATCAGTTGGCAGTCTTCCACTTGTTTTTCTTGTCGCTATATCACCCTCTTTCTATATCACACTCTTTCTATATCACCCTTCTCTCTAGGTCACCCTTCTCTCTATATCACCCTTCTCTCTATATCACCCTCTTTCTATATCACTCTTCTCTCTATATCACCCTCTTTCTATATAACCCTTCTCACTATATCACCCTTCTCTCTCTATCACCATTCTCTCAATATCACCCTTCTCTCTATATCACCCTCTCTCTATATAACCATTCTCTCTATATAACCCTCTTTCTATACCACCCTCTTTGTATATCACACTTCTCTCTATATAACCATTCTCTCTTTATTACTCTCTTTCTATATCACCCTTCTCTCTATATCACCCTTCTCTATATATCACCCTCTTTCTATATCACCCTTCTCACTATATCACCCTTCTCTATATAGCACCCTTCTCTCTCTATATCACCCTCTCTCTATATCACCCTTCTCTCTATATCACCCTCTTTCTATATCACCCTTCTCTCTATTTCACCCTTCTCTCTATTTCACCCTCCTCTCTATATCACCCTTCTCTGTATCAACCTCTTTCTATATCACCCTTCTCTCTATATCACCCTCTTTCTATATAACCCTTCTCTCTATCACCCTCTTTCTATATAACCCTTCTCTCTATATCACCCTTCTCTCTATATCACCCTCTTTCTATATCACACTTCTCTCGATATCACCCTTCTCTCTATATCACCCTCTTTCTATATCACCCTTCTCTCTATATCACCCTTCTCTCTCTATATCATCCTTTCGCTATATCACCCTTCTCTCTATTCTACCCTCTCTCTATATCACCCTCTCTCTATAGTACCCTTTTCTCTATATCACCCTCTCTCTATATCACCCTTCTCTATATATCACCCTCTTTCTATATCACCCTTCTCGCTATATCACCCTTCTCTCTATTTCACCCTCCTCTCTATATCACCCTTCTCTGTATCAACCTCTTTCTATATCACCCTTCTCTCTATATCACCCTCTTTCTATATAACCCTCCTCTCTATATCACCCTTCTCTCTATATCACCCTCTTTCTATATCACACTTCTCTCGATATCACCATTCTCTCTATATCACCCTCTTTCTATATCACCCTTCTCTCTATATCACCCTTCTCTCTATATCACCCTCTCTCTATTATACCCTCTCTCTATATCACCCTTCTCTCTATATCACCCTCTTTATATATCACCCTTCCGCTATATCACCCTTCTCTCTATTCTACCCTCTCTCTATATCACCCTCTCTCTATGGCACCCTTTTCTCTATATCACCCTCTCTCTATATCACCCTCTCTCTATTATACCCTCTCTCTAATCTACCCTCTCTCTATTCTACACTCTCTCTATATCACCCTCTCTATATAGCACCCTTTTCTCTATATCACCCTCTCTCTATTTCACCCTCTCTCTGTCCTACCCTCTCTCTATTCTATGCTCTCTCTATTCTATGTTCTCTCTGTTCTACCCTCTCTCTATTCTATGCTCTCTCTGTTCTACTCTCTCTATATATCACCCTTCTCTCTCTATATCACCCTCTCTCTATTCTACCCTCTCTCTATTGTACCCTCTCTCTATTCTACCCTCTCTCTATATCAACCTTCTCTCTCTCGCTTTCAGTCTTTGTCTCTCTTTTTTCATTGTATCTCTCTACTCTTTTGTTTTCCCATTCTACACTCTCTCTAATCTACCCTTGCTCTCTGTCATTATTTTCCCTTCTCTCTCTCTCTCCATCTATCTCTTCTCTCTCCTATTTTCTTTCTCCCCTCTCACTCTTTCATTCTCGCTCTCTTGTTATCTCGCTCTCCTGCCCTCTCTCTCTCATTCACTCTCCCTCTATCCCTCTCTCTCTCCTTCACTCTCCCCTATCCCTCTCTCTCTCATTCACTCTCCCTCTATCCCTCTCTCTCTCCTTCCTCTTAGCCATACCCATGTCCTCTCTGATTCAATCCCAGATAATTCCCTCTCTGTGGGATTGGATGATTGCAGCAGGCGAAAGCGAAAGTGAGATTACACTGACTGATTAGTGAGCAGGATCGGAGCTACATCATCTGCACACACACACACACACACACACACACACACACACACACACACACACACACACACACACACACACACACACACACACACACACACACACACACACACACACACACACACACACACACACACACACATACACTCATACAAAGCAAATATTCACCACGTGATACAGTACTATAATGTGCATGAGTACACTCTCACATGCACACACACTCAGAGAGACACACACAAACACTTTGTTTAATTTCCCATCTGTTTAACCCCTGCTCTTTGACCTTTGACCTACAGGGTGATGTCTGATTGGCCACTGGGGGGTGGCTGTCCTCTCGGTCACCAGCTCACCCTCTGAGGCTTATGGGATAGGACGCCCCCCTCCCCACCCGCCCGTAACCTCCAGACCTGTAACCCCAGTGACGACTGTGCCAAATACTGTAGCTGGCGATTGGAGCGCCGGTCCTGACATGGGCAGCCCCGGCTGGGAGGTGGGTGAAGTGAACCTAGCATTAAAAGACACATAACAGATGTTTTGTTTTGCCGTTTTTTCCTTCATATCTGTGTGTGTGTATTGTCTCCAATCCACTATCTACCTGGTATTTCATACACATTACATGGTAATTGCATCATAACAACCTATTCATTACTTTCTCTGGGATTCATTAAATCAAGCTGTTCTATTCAACTTCCATGGTCATCCAACATCTCCTTTCCCCTGTCCATCCAGGTGGGTCCGGCAGGGCCGGTGGAGCCCGTGCTGGAGGCCTTGTGTCCAGAGTGTGGTCAGATCCACCGGGCCTGGGAAAACCACCTCTATAACTACCGCCTGGAGGTGGACGATGACCTGGTGTGTCACATCTGCCTGCAGCCCCTGGTCCAGCCCCTGGACACACCCTGCGGACACACCTTCTGTGCCCGGTGCCTCCGCAGCTTCCTCCAGGAGCGGGACTTCTGCCCGCTGGACCGGGAGCGCCTCCATCTGCAGGTGTGTAGGCGGAGCAGCATCCTGGTACACAAGCTGCTTGACAAGCTGTCTGTGTCCTGTCCCCTGGCCCCGGCCTGCAGCCTCAGCATGCCCCGCTGTGACCTGGAGGCTCACCTCAAACACAGGTAGAGTGGAGTCACGCACACACACACTTACACACCTCAAACACAGGTAGAGTGGAGTCACGCACACACACACACTTACACACCTCAAACACAGGTAGAGTGGAGTCATGCACACACACACTTACACACTTGAAACACAGGTAGAATGGAGTCACGCACGCACACACACACACTTACACACCTGAAACACATGTAGAGTGGAGTCACACACACACACACACACTTACACACCTGAAACACAGGTAGAGTGGAGTCACGCACACACACACTTACACACTTGAAACACAGGTAGAGTGGAGTCACGCACACACACACTTACACACTTGAAACACAGATAGAGTGGAGTCATGCACACATACACTTACACACCTGAAACACAGGTAGAGTGGAGTCATGCACACACACACTTACACACTTGAAACACAGGTAGAGTGGAGTCACACACACACTTACACACCTGAAACACAGGTAGAGTGGAGTCACGCACACACACACTTACACACCTGAAACACAGGTAGAGTGGAGTCACGCACACACACACTTACACACCTGAAACGCAGGTAGAGTGGAGTCATGCACACACACACTTACACACCTGAAACACAGATAGAGTGGAGTCACGCACACACACACTTACACACCTCAAACACAGGTAGAGTGGAGTCACGCACACACACACACTTACACACCTCAAACACAGGTAGAGTGGAGTCATGCACACACACACTTACACACTTGAAACACAGGTAGAATGGAGTCACGCACGCACACACACACACTTACACACCTGAAACACATGTAGAGTGGAGTCACACACACACACACACACTTACACACCTGAAACACAGGTAGAGTGGAGTCACGCACACACACACTTACACACTTGAAACACAGGTAGAGTGGAGTCACGCACACACACACTTACACACTTGAAACACAGATAGAGTGGAGTCATGCACACATACACTTACACACCTGAAACACAGGTAGAGTGGAGTCATGCACACACGCACTTACACACTTGAAACACAGGTAGAGTGGAGTCACACACACACTTACACACCTGAAACACAGGTAGAGTGGAGTCACGCACACACACACTTACACACCTGAAACACAGGTAGAGTGGAGTCACGCACACACACACTTACACACCTGAAACGCAGGTAGAGTGGAGTCATGCACACACACACTTACACACCTGAAACACAGATAGAGTGGAGTCATGCACACACACACTTACACACTTGAAACACAGGTAGAGTGGAGTCACACACACACTTACACACCTGAAACACAGATAGAGTGGAGTCATGCACACACACACTTACACACCTGAAACACAGGTAGAGTGGAGTCACACACACACTTACACACCTGAAACACAGATAGAGTGGAGTCATGCACACACACACTTACACACCTGAAACACAGATAGAGTGGAGTCATGCACACACACACTTACACACCTGAAACACAGATAGAGTGGAGTCATGCACACACACACGTACACACCTGAAACACAGGTAGAGTGGAGTCACACACACACTTACACACCTGAAACACAGGTAGAGTGGAGTCATGCACACACACACTTACACACCTGAAACACAGGTAGAGTGGAGTCACACACACACTTACACACCTGAAACACAGGTAGAGTGGAGTCACACACACACACTTACACACCTGAAACACAGGTAGAATGGAGTCACACACACACTTACACACCTGAAACACAGGTAGAGTGGAGTCACACACACACTTACACACCTGAAACACAGGTAGAGTGGAGTCACACACACACTTACACACCTGAAACACAGGTAGAGTGGAGTCACACACACACTTACACACCTGAAACACAGGTAGAGTGGAGTCACACACACACTTACACACCTGAAACACAGGTAGAGTGGAGTCACACACACACTTACACACCTGAAACACAGATAGAGTGGAGTCACACACACACTTACACACCTGAAACAGAGGTAGAGTGGAGTCACACACACACTTACACACCTTAAACACAGATAGAGTGGAGTCATGCACTCACACACTTACTCACCTGAAACACAGATAGAGTGGAGTCATGCACTCACACACTTACACACCTGAAACACAGATAGAGTGGAGTCATGCACACACACACTTACACACCTGAAACGCAGGTAGAGTGGAGTCATGCACTCACGCACTTACACACCTGAAACACAGATAGAGTGGAGTCATGCACTCACACACTTACACACCTGAAACACAGATAGAGTGGAGTCATGCACTCACACACTTACTCACCTGAAACACAGATAGAGTGGAGTCATGCACTCACACACTTACACACCTGAAACACAGATAGAGTGGAGTCATGCACACACACACTTACACACCTGAAACGCAGGTAGAGTGGAGTCATGCACTCACACACTTACACACCTGAAACACAGATAGAGTGGAGTCATGCACGCACACACCACTCCTGGTGGAAGGAGTGGTCTAGCAAACATCATATGGGAAGAGCCGTATGGGAAGAAGTTTCCCATAACCACTGATAGAGGGCCAGATATACCTTCATCCCTGTACTGGTTAAAGGCCCAGTGCAGTCAAAAATACGATTTTCTTGTGCTTGCTATATATTTACACACTATTTGGGTTGGAATAATACTGGTTTGAATAATACTGGTTGGAATAATACTGGTTGGAATAATACTGGTTGGAATAATACTGGTTTAAATAATACTGGTTGGAATAATACTGGTTGGAATAATACTGGTTGGAATAATACTGTGAAATTGTGAAAAGTATGATAATGCCCTTTTAGTGTAAGAGCTGTTTGAAAAGACAACCTGAAATTTCAGCCTGTTTTGGTGGGATGGAGTTTTGGCCTGCCTCTTGACATCGTCATGCGGTAAAGGAGTTAATAGACCGATAAGAAAGATAGTTCCAAACCTCTCGGCCAATAACAGCTAGTTTTCAGTTTCCCCCTCCCCACTCAGACCACTCCCAGTCAGTCCTAGCAAGGATTTTGATTGAGATATTGCTCTTTGCTAAGAAGCTATTTTGGTTTATTTTTGACCATTTTAATTAAAAACAATCACAGTAAGGTACTTAATTGTTACCCAGAAATGACTTGATATTGAGAGAAAAATGGCTGCATTGGACCTTTAAGGTTAGGGCTGACTATGATCAACTGATCCTAGACCTGTTTCTTACAAGCAGCTCCCCACTGGGAGACCACACAGGGATTATTAGGTCCCTGGTCATGTGACTAGGGATTACCAGCCAGTGACTTGGTCATGTGTTGTGTTGTCTGGCCGAGGCTCCATGTCCTCTGACTTTCACCATGCTGGGAAACTTCAACTCCAGAGACCTGTTCAACCACTTTTTCTGTGACACTGCCAAGGGCAACCCCGACCTATGGTGAGTCCGGTGGTAGGGTAATACATCTGGCTGTTCTAGCACCTCTCTAATCGGGTGATCAACCCACAAAGCCTCACACACACACACACATAACTCAGTGTGTGTGGTGGTGGGGAACTCAGCAGGCTTGTGGTAGCTGTGAGATGTGTTGATGTGTGTGTAGCTACTATATCCGCGGTGAGGGAGGTCTGCTGTGTAACGTACTAAAAATTGTTTAGATGTCGTTTGAAACAGAGTAGAATTTGGCCTCTAACATGTTATAAATTGATGCTGAACCTTGTAGTGCTTGAATCAGCGATTAGGACAAACGTTGCATGACTGTGTAGAGATGTATCTTACCTATCTGGAGTTTAATGCCTGGGTGCTAGCCTTTCGTCTTCAGCCAACTCGTTTGTTGTTGTCCTGACTCCTGCTGTGACATGACAACAACAAAGGATTTGGTTAAAGCTGGAACATACTGGTTACTAGGCTACACTGAACTGTGTGAGGTTCTGGACTGATTCTGGACTAGACCAGAGGAATGCCAACTGAAAACTGATCACTTTTATTTAGCTGAATTCCACATTCTGTAGGTATCCTTAGGGAAATGTCTCAGAGGATATTTACCTTAACGAGCGATGGCTAATGAGCTGTTGTTAACACTGACAGGCTTTCCCTGAGTCAGCTGTCTGGGCACGGGACACCCCTCTCTGCCCTCTCCAGTCCAGCCCTTGGCCCAGTCCACTTAAGCTAAATTAAACTTCTTTTTAAGTGCATCCTTTCTTACTTCCTTCCTCCCTCAAAGTCCTCACTGATCTACCAAGGTTGGATTGGTGAAACCAATGAGTGTCAACAATGTAACGGTGAGAATCGCAGAATGGTGAACTAAATGACTGTAGAGTTTGACTGTGTGATATTAGGTTGCTTCTTGTGTAAATATTTTCCGTCTGGACCTCAATGAATGAATGAAGGGAGTAAGGGAGGATAACTTTCAAAGTGTTTGAACAAAGCCAATGGCTAGATGTTCACTACACCTTCTCCTCAGCTGATGGACAAGCATATGCAAAATTGCTTCAGGGGGGGCATTCATGTTCTGGCAGGTGAGATCTGTCTCATTCTAAGTTGTCCCTAATGAGGTCTCTCTGAGGTGTCTGTTTTGGGACTGGGCATTCTTTGCTCTGTTCTCAATAGCATCTATAGATTAAGGCCCAGATCCATGTGGTTAGTGCCCTCTGCCCCAGCCCTAAAACAGTAATGGAGCTAATTATGGGATGAGATCATGAGAGACAAAATTGGGTGTCTGTCAGCTTGGACATTTAACATTGTTTGTGGTCCTACAGCTGCCTTAAAGTCATTTATTGGACACTGCCGCTCCCATTAGATTAGAACAGAAACATCCTAGGGCACTTGGAGCGTCCTTCAGAGGGACTGGTCAGAAACATCCCAGGGCACTTGGAGCGTCCTCCGGAGGGACTGGTCAGAAACATCCCAGGGACCTTGGAGCGTCCTTCAGAGGGACTGGTCAGAAACATCCCAGGGCACTTGGAGCGTCCTTCAGAGGGACTGGTCAGAAACATCCCAGGGCACTTGGAGCGTCCTTCAGAGGGACTGGTCAGAAACATCCCAGGGCACTTGGAGCGTCCTTCAGAGGGACTGGTCAGAAACATCCCAGGGCACTTGGAGCGTCCTCCGGAGGGACTGGTCAGAAACATCCCAGGGACCTTGGAGCGTCCTTCGGAGGGACTGGTCAGAAACATCCCAGGGCACTTGGAGCGTCCTTCAGAGGGACTGGTCAGAAACATCCCAGGGCACTTGGAGCGTCCTTCAGAGGGACTGGTCAGAAACATCCCAGGGAACCTGGAGCGTCCTTCAGAGGGACTGGTCAGAAACATCCCAGGGCACTTGGAGCGTCCTTCAGAGGGACTGGTCAGAAACATCCCAGGGTACCTGGAGCGTCCTTCGGAGGGACTGGTCAGAAACATCCCAGGGTACCTGGAGCGTCCTTCGGAGGGACTGGTCAGAAACATCCCAGGGTACCTGGAGCGTCCTTCAGAGGGACTGGTCAGAAACATCCCAGGGCACCTGGAGCGTCCTTCGGAGGGACTGGTCAGAAACATCCCAGGGCACTTGGAGCGTCCTTCGGAGGGACTGGTCAGAAACATCCCAGGGCACTTGGAGCGTCCTTCAGAGGGACTGGTCAGAAACATCCCAGGGCACTTGGAGCGTCCTCCGGAGGGACTGGTCAGAAACATCCCAGGGACCTTGGAGCGTCCTTCGGAGGGACTGGTCAGAAACATCCCAGGGACCTTGGAGCGTCCTCCGGAGGGACTGGTCAGAAACATCCCAGGGACCTTGGAGCGTCCTTCGGAGGGACTGGTCAGAAACATCCCAGGGACCTTGGAGCGTCCTTCGGAGGGACTGGTCAGAAACATCCCAGGGCACATGGAGCGTCCTTCAGAGGGACTGGTCAGAAACATCCCAGGGCACTTGGAGCGTCCTTCAGAGGGACTGGTCAGAAACATCCCAGGACACTTGGAGCGTCCTTCAGAGGGACTGGTCAGAAACATCCCAGGGCACTTGGAGCGTCCTTCGGAGGGACTGGTCAGAAACATCCCAGGGCACTTGGAGCGTCCTTCAGAGGGACTGGTCAGAAACATCCTAGGGCACTTGGAGCGTCCTTCAGAAGGACTGGTCAGAAACATCCCAGGGACCTTGGAGCGTCCTTCGGAGGGACTGGTCAGAAACATCCCAGGGACCTTGGAGCGTCCTCCGGAGGGACTGGTTGGAAACATCCCAGGGTACCTGGAGCGTCCTTCGGAGGGACTGGTCAGAAACATCCCAGGGCACTTGGAGCGTCCTTCAGAAGGACTGGTCAGAAACATCCCAGGGACCTTGGAGCGTCCTTCGGAGGGACTGGTCAGAAACATCCCAGGGACCTTGGAGCGTCCTTCAGAGGGACTGGTCAGAAACATCCCAGGGCACTTGGAGCGTCCTTCAGAGGGACTGGTCAGAAACATCCCAGGGCACTTGGAGCGTCCTTCAGAGGGACTGGTCAGAAACATCCCAGGGACCTTGGAGCGTCCTCCGGAGGGACTGGTTGGAAACATCCCAGGGTACCTGGAGCGTCCTTCGGAGGGACTGGTCAGAAACATCCCAGGGACCTCTGCTACCAGGGGTTGAGAAACACAGCTCTATTTCAATTCAGTAGGTTTCCTGAACTTTTCTGTTCTACCTGTTTATGAGCTGAACTCAATGGTGACAGGTTGTGTATATTTTCATGCATGCAGCATGTGTGTGTGTGAAATGTATGCCAGCTCAGTATATGTGCAGCCAGTTGTAATGTTCCCTCTCATTTTTTTCAGCACTGAGCAAATTTCAGGTCTGCTGAGCTCAAACTTGAATGTTGTGAAAATTCAGGCGCACGTTTACTGTACCCGCTTTAAGTTCGTTTTAACAGTGGTAAAGTAGGCTACTGTGGCTATTTGATCATAATGTAGGTCTACCAGAGTGGCCTGCCATCAAAAACAATGGAGAAAATGCATCCCATAACATTTTAACATGGAAAAAGCTGTTCTATCAAATAAAATAAAATCTGACTTTATTTGTCACATGCGCCGAATACAACAAGTGTAGACCTTACCGTGTAATGCTTACTTACAAACCCTTAACCAACAGTGCAGTTCAAGAAGAGTTAAGAAAATATTTACCAAATAAACTAAAGTAAAAAATAACAAAAAGTAACACAATAAAATAAAAATAATGAGGCTAAATACAGGGGGTACCGTTACCGAGTCAGTTTGCGGGGGTACAGGTTAGAGGTAATTTGTACATGTAGGTAGGGGTGGTGGGGGGGGGGGGGGTCAATGTAATAGTCCAGTGGCCATTTGATTAATTGTTCAGCAGTCTTATGGCTTGGGGGTAGAAGCTGTTAAGGAGACTTTTGGTCCTAGACTTGGCGCTCCGGTACCGCTTGCCTTGCGGTAGCAGGGAACAGAGTCTATGACTTGGGTGACTGGAGTCTCTGACAATTGTATGGGCTTTCCTCTGACACCGCCTATTATATAGGTCCTGGATTGCAGGAAGCTTGGCCCCAGTGATGTACTGGGCCGTACGCACTATCCTCTGTAGTGTCTTACGGCCAGATGCCGAGAAGTTGCCATACCAGGCGGTGATGCAACCGGTTAAGATGCTCTCAATGGTGCAGCTGTATAACTTTTTGAGGATCTGGGGACCCATGACAAATCTTTTCAGTCTCCTGGGGGGAAAAGGTTTTGTCGTGCCCTCTTCACGACTGTCTTGGTGTGTTTGGACCATTTTGGGGTGGCAGGTAGCCTAGTGGTTAGAGCGTTGGGCTAGTAACCGAAAGGTTGCTAGATCGAATCCCCGAGCTATCGTTCTGCCCCTGAACAAGGCAGTTAACCCACTGTTCCTAGGCAGTCATTGTAAATAAGAATTTGTTCTTAACTGACTTGCCTAGTTAAATAACAAATAAAACAATTATTAAATGATAGTTTGTTGGAGATGTGGACAACAAGGAACTTGAAACTCTCGACCCGCTCCACTACAGCCCTGTTGATGTTAACGGGGGCCTGTTCGGCCCGCCTTTTCCTGTAGCTCCTTTGTCTTGCGCACATTGAGGGATAGATTGTTGACCTGGCACCACACTGCCAGTTCTCTGACCTCCTCCCTATAGGCTGTCTCATCGTTGTGTCATCAGCAAACTTAATGATGGTGCTGGAGTCGTGTTTGGCCACGCAGTCGTGGGTGAACAGCGAGTACAGGAGGGGACTAAGCATACACGCCTGAGGGGCCCTAGTGTTGAGGATCAGTGTGGCAGACGTGTTGTTGCCTACCCTTACCACCTGGGGGCGGCCCGTCAGGAATTCCAGGATCCAGTTGCAGAGGGAGGTGTTTAGTCCCAGGGTCCTTAGCTTAGTGATGAGCTTCGTGGGCAGTATGGTGTTGAACGCTGAGCTGTAGTCAATGTCACATAGGTGTTCCTTTTGTCCAGGTGGAAAAGGGCAGTGTGGAGTGCGATTGAGATTGCATCAGCTGTGGATCTGTTGGGGCGGTATGCGAATTGGAGTGGGTCTAGGGTATCCGCGAGGATGCTGTTGATGTGAGCCATGACCAGCCTTTCAAAGCACTTCATGGCTACCGACGTGAGTGCTACTGGGCGGTAATCATTTAGGCAGGTTACCTTCGCTTCCTTGGGCACAGGGACTATGGTGGTCTGCTTGAAACATGTAGGTATTACAGATTCAGTCAGGGAGAGGTTGAAAATGTCAGTGAAGACACTTGCCAGTTGGTCCGTGCATGCTTTGAGTACACGTCCTGGTAATCCATCTGGCCCCGTGGCTTTGTGAATGTTGACCTGTTTAAAGGTCTTGCTCACATTGGCTACCGAGAGCGTTATTACACAGTCATCCAGAACAGCTGGTGTTCTCGTGCATGCTTCAGTGTTGCTTGCCTCGAAGCGAGCATAAAAGGCATTTAGCTCGTCTGGTAGGCTCGCGTCACTGGGCAGCTCACATCTGGGTTTCCCTTTGTAATCCGTAATAGTTTTCAAGCCATGCCACATCCAACGAGCATCAGAGCCGGTGTAGTAGGATTCAATCTTAATCCTGTATTGACGCTTTGCTTGTTTGATGGTTTGTCTGAGGGCGTAGTGGGATTTCTTATATGGGTCCGGATTAGTCTCCACTCCTTGAAAGCCTTTAGCTCGATGCGGATGTTGCCTGTAATCCATGGCTTCTGGTTGGTATATGTATGTACCGTCACTGTGGGGACGACGTCATCATGCACTTATTGATGAAGCCGATGACTGAGGTGGTATACTCCTCAATGCCATTGGATGAATCCCGGAACATATTCCAGTCTGTGCTAGCAAAACAGTCCTGTAGCGTAGCATCCACGTCATCTGACCACTTCCGTATTGAGCAAGTCACTGGTACTTCCTGCTTTAGTTTTTGCTTGTAAGCAGGAATCAGGAGGATAGAATTATGGTCAGATTTGCCAAATGGAGGGCAAGGGGGAGCTTTGTATGCATCTCTGTGTGTGGAGTAAAGGTGGTATAGAGTTTTTTTCCCTCTGGTTGCGCATGTGACATGCTGGTCAAAATTAGGTAAAACTGATCATTCAGGCTACAGTAGCCGCCAATGTGTAGTGTTCAATGTAAGCCTACATTCCATGAGACTTTTGTAAAAAAAAACATGCAGAACTTGACATTAACCTGTTTATCCACTTGCCCTTCAGACAAGGAGGTACTGAAAATGTTGTTGTGTTGTTTGATGCAAGAAACTACTTTACAAACGATGCATCATTATTCCCATACCATTAGTACAGATAATCAGACAAATGATGCTACCCTCTGCCTATTGGCTACTTAGTTTATTCAAGCCTGTCTCAAAATACAACACTGCTCCTTTAAGACAAAAAAAAGCTATTTACCTGACTCGCTTTTCAAAGATGCACACGTTTTGTGCTGTTGTAGGAAGCGATCACTCCCCCATTGCTGTCAACAAAGTATCTATACCTGGGCCAATAACTCACTAACTGGCAAAGGATATGAACATATATGTACAAATGTGCACATGCTCACTACATGTAGTTCTCGCTTTGATCTCAAAACAAGCGCATCTACTCACGACCGCTCATGCTGTAAAAACAGTCCAGTTCAAAGTGAATGGCACAGATCCAAATATGGAAATTCTTTATTTGTATTTAGGCCTACTGCAGCTCTGATTGGTTATGGCACACCGTTCTGTGTAGAGTACGGGCCTTGAATTGTGCCTGTCAATGCAATAGTATCCTACTCCTATGCGTTCTGCTTACAACAAAATCTCTTGCATAGTTTGTTTTGTTTTCGGTAGGTTGCATTGATAGTGCCTAATATTACGTTGATTCGATCACAATTCCCACAGTAAAGGAAAACGTTGGTAGTGTTAACTAATGGGGAAAACTCTAGAATGTTGAGGGAAGTTCAATCTCGTGCTTCTCTCGTGCACAGCTTAGAGGGAACATTGGCCAGTTGTGTAACCTCTGAAATCCCTCTCTCTCTGTGCCCAGGTGTCCGGGGACGCGGTCTCAGCAGACCAATTTACAGGGCCCACCATGTGATCACGGGGAGGAGGGAGCCATGGTGACCAGCCCACCCAGGTCCCCCCACTCCCTCCAGACGGAGACAGACCTGCCAGAGGAGAGCTTCCCCTCGCCCCCTGGTAGCACCGCAGGCAGCAGTGTTCCCATGTGGACTGATGAGCCTGGACTGGACAACCCTGCCTTTGAGGAGAGCACTGAGGAGGACAGTGAGTAAGAGTAATAACTGTGTGTGTGTGTGTGTGTGTGTGTGTGTGTGTGTGTGTGTGTGTGTGTGTGTGTGTGTGTGTGTGTGTGTGTGTGTGTGTGTGTGTGTGTGTGTGTGTGTGTGTGTGTGTGTGTGTGTGTGGGTGTATTACTAACCTCTCTCTCTCTGTGTAGGGGTGGTAGGGTTGGAGTGTGTGGTACCCAGGGTAAAGCGACCCCTCAGTAACCCCTGCATCCACCTCCTCCGTACCGCCAGCTCCGCCTCCACAGGGTGGGACTGCCCCGAGTCCCCGCCCCTCTCCGCAGAAGAAGGTATGACATCACTTCCTCCATCTGACTTGCTTTCCTTAACCTTCATCTCTAAATGCCTTGAATCTAAACATTCATGAATATAAGAGATTGATGTGCTTCCATGTCCATGTGTATCTCCCAGGTTGTGTGAAGCTGCCGTCCATTCCAGAGGGTGAGATCACCACCATCGAGGTCCACCGCTCCAACCCCTATGTAGAACTTGGCATCAGCATCGTCGGGGGCAACGAGACACCCCTTATCAACGTGGTGATCCAGGAAGTTTACCGTGACGGGGTCATTGCTCGAGATGGCAGGCTTCTGGCTGGAGACCAGATACTACAGGTGAGGGTCCTGCATGGCTGTAATCGTTCTTCTATCTCCACTCTTCCTCTTCCTAACCACTTTATCCCCCTTTCCTCCTTCTCTCTTATCCTCCTCTCTTAAAGGGATACTTCAGGATTTTGGCATTGAAGCCCTTTATCTACTTTCCTAGAGTCAGATGAACTCATGGATACCATTTTTAAGTTTCTGCGTGCAGTTTGAGGGTAGTTGCTAACTAGCGTTAGCACAATTGCTTATTGGTGTTAGCGCAATGACTGGAAGTCTATGGTAACTGCTAGCATGCTAGTAGATGCAATCAGATATACATTTGAGGAGATGGGAAACTCCATTTGGAATCGTATTAGCGGCCATTGTGTACGTTGCCTATGCGTCATCCATGGACCACGCAGTGCATTCTGGGAGATTCTGGGACAGGGAGAGCTCTCCTTCAAGGAGTGAATGGGGCTCAGGTAAGCACTATCTCTAAAACTCAAAATGAGCATGAATTTAGTACACCATTACATATATTTTCTGAGATGTGAGATAGTTCACTTGTTCTCTGTAATATCGTATAGCTTTGCAATTGTGACTTTACATACTTTCGAGGAAAATAGGCAGGTTTCTCGATCCTGATTTGAGAAGGGATTGCGTGATGATTAGTTTAGCAACCGTGTGGCGTAGCATGACATCGTGAATGCAATTGGTCAACGGTCTGCTAGGTGAGACGTTATACTTTCCTCCATTCATTGCTCATTGGGATTCCTATCTCCTCCTTTCTCTAATATCTCTAATGCAGTGACTGGAAGTCTATGGTACCTACTTTCTAGTAGATACCATAGACTTCCAGTCATTGTGCTAATACTAGTTAGCATTGGCTCACAAAATTACCTCTAACTTCCTTCTACTGGACACAGAGACATAAAAATGGTACCATGAGTTCATCTGATTCTGGGGAAGTAGATAAAGGGCCTCATTGCTAAAATCCCAAAATATCCCTTTAAGTGCTCTCTCTCCTCCTTCCCAGGTCAACAGTGTAGACATCAGCAACGTGCCCCATAACTTTGCCCGCTCCACGTTTGCACGCCCCTGTGCCATGCTACACCTCACTGTCCTGAGAGAGCGCCGCTGTGCCTCTCGCCCGCCCCCTTTCACCACCCGTTCTGTGCCTCACGCCCCCTGCTCCACCCCAGAGAGCACCCCATCCAGCCCTGCCAGCCTGAGGATCACCCTGCACAAGCGGGACTCGTCAGAGCAGCTGGGCATCAAGCTGGTGCGGAGGACGGACGAGGTGGGGGTGTTTGTGTTAGACCTGCTGGACGGCGGCCTAGCGGCCAAGGACGGGAGGCTGTGTAGTAACGACCGCGTGCTGGCGGTCAATGAACAGGACCTACGCCACGGCACGCCTGAACAGGCTGCTCAGATCATACAGGTAAGGCTAGGGTTGAAACAGTGTTTCTGAAACGGTGAGTTGGGACAGTTCCTCTTGGCTTCGAGTTCTTAGGAAACTATGCAGTATTTAGTATTTTATGCATTATTTCTGACATTGTTACCCCAGGAAATCTTAAGTCTTATTATATACAGCCGGGAAGAACTATTAGATATAAGAGCAACGTCAACTTACCAACATTACGACCAGTAATACGACTTTACCGAAGCGGATCCTCTGTTCGGACCACCACCCAGGACAATGGATCTAATTCCAGTAGTCGACCCAAAACAACGGCGCCGCAGAAGGGGCAGACGAAGCGGCCACCTGGTCAGGCTCCGTAGACGTGTACATCTCCCACCACTCCCGAGTATACTACTAGCCAATGTCCAGTCTCTTGTCAACAAGGTAAACGAAATTTGAGCAAGGGTTGTCTTCCAGAGAGACATCAGAGATCGTAACATTCTCTGTTTCACGGAAACATGGTTCTCTCGGGATATGTTGTCGGTTCAGCCACCGGGCTTCTCCATGCATCGCGCCGACAGAGATAAACACCTCTCTGGGAACAGGAAGGGCGGGGGTGTATGCTTCATGATTAACGACTCATGGTGTAATCATAACAACATACAGGAACCCAAGTCCTTCTGTTCACTGACCTGGAATTCCTTACAATCAAATGCCGGCCATTTTACCTACCAAAATAATTCTCATCAGTTATAGTCACAGCTGTGTACATTCCCCCTCAAGCAGACACCAAGACGGCCATCAAGGAACTTCACTGATCTCTATGCAAACTGGAAACCATATATCCTTAGGCTGCATTTATTGTAGCTCGCGATTTTAACAAAGCAAATTTGAGAACAAAGCTACGTAAATTCTACCAGCATATTGATTGCGCTACGCGCATGGTCAATGCCCTCGACCACTGCTACTCTAACTTCCAAATGCATACAAAGCCCTCCACCGCACTCCCTTCGGCAAATACGACCACGACGACATCTTGCTCCTATCGTTTTATAGGCAGAAACTCAAACAGGACGTACCAGTGACGAGAACCATTCAATGCTGGTCCGACCAATCGGAAGCCACGCTTCAAGATTGTTTTGATCACGCGGACTGGAATATGTTCCAGTCAGCCTCAGAGAACAACATCGACCTATACGCTGACTCGGTGAGTGCGTTTATAAAGAAGTGCATTGGAGATGTTGTACCCACTGTGACTATTAAAACCTACCCTAACCAGAAACAGTGGATGGATGGCGGCATTCGCGCAAAACTGAAAGCGCGATCCACTCCATTTAACCATGGAAAGAGGTCTGAGAATATGACTGAATATAAACAGGGTAGTTATTCCCTCCGCAAGGCAATCAAATAAGAGAAGTGCCAGCACAGGGACAAGGTGGAATTGCAATTCAACGGCTCAGACACAAGACATATGTGGCAGGGTCTACAGGAAATCACAAACTACAAAAAGTAAACCAGCCACGTCATGGACACCGACGTCACGCTTCCAGACAAACTAAACACCTTCTTTGCCCACTTTGAGGAAATACAGTGCCACCGTCGCGACCCGCTAACAATAACTGCACCCCCCCCCCCTCCTTCTCTGTGGCTGACGTGAGTAAAACATTTAAACGTGTTAACGCTCGCAGGGCTGCTAGCCGCGTCCTCAGAGCATGCGCAGACCAGCTGGCTGGTGTGTTTACGGACATATTCAATCGCTCCCTATCCTAGTCTGTTGTCCCCACATGCTTCAAGATGGCTACCATTGTTCCTGTACCCAAGAAGGCAAAGATATCTGAACTAAATGACTACCGCCCCGTAGCACTCACTTTTGTCATCATGAAGTGCTTTGAGAGACTAGCCAATGATCATATCACCTCCACCTTAACAGCCATCCTAGACACACTTCAGTTTGCATACCACCCCAACAGGTCCACAGAAGACGCAATCGCCATCACACTGCACACTGCTCTAGCCCATCTGGACAAAAGGAATACCTATGTAAGAATGCTGTTCATTGACTACTGCTCAGCATTCAACACCATAGTACCCTCCAAGCTCATCATCAAGCTGGAGGCCCTGGATCTCAACCCAGCCCTGTGCAATTGGGTCCTGGACTTTCTGACGGGCCGCCCCCAGATGGTGAAGATAGGAATCAACAGCTCCACTTCGCTGACCCTCAACACTGGGGCCCCACAGGGGTGCGTGCTCAGCCCCCTCCTGTACTCCCTGTTCACCAACGACTGCGTGGCCATGCACGCCTCCAACTTTATCATCAAGTTTGCAGACGACACTACAGTAGTGGGCTTGATTACCAACAACGACGAGACAGCCTACAGGGATGAGGTGAGGACACTCGGAGTGTGGTGTCAGGAAAACAACCTCTCACTCAACGTCAACAAAACAAAGGAGATGATCGTGGACTTCAGGAAACAGCAGAGTGAGCACCCGCCTATCCACATCAAAGGGACAGCAGTGGAGAAGGCGGGAAGTTTTAAGTTCATCGGCGTACACATCACAGACAAACACAGACAGTGTGGTGAAGAAGGCCCAACAGCGCCTCTTCAACCTCAGGAGGCTGAAGAAATATCGCTTGTCACCCAAAACGCTTACAAACCTTTACAGATGCACAACCAAGAGCATCCAGTCGGGCTGTATCACCGCCTGGTACGGCAACTGCACCACCCTCACCTGCAAGGCTCTCCAGAGGGTGGTGCAGACCGCACAACGCATCACCGGGGGCAAACTACCTGCCCTCCATGACATCTACAGCACCTGAGGTTACATGAAGGCCAAAAAGATAATCAGGGACATCAAGCACCTGAACCACTGCCTTTTCACAACGCTACCATCCAGAAGACGAGGTCAGTACAGGTGCAGCAAAGCTAGGACAGAGAAACTGAAAAACAGCTTCTATCTCAAGGTCATCAGACTGCTAAACAGCAATCACTAACTCAGAGAGGCTGCTGCCTACATTGAGACCCAATCACTGGACACTTTAATAAATGGATCACTAGTCACTTTATACAATGCCACTCTAAATAATGCCACTTTATGTTTACATACAGTATCTTACATTACTCAAATCACATGTATATACTGTATTTTATTCATAATGTTCACATATCTTACATTACTCATATTTTATACCATCTATTGCACCTTGCCTATGCCGCTCAGCCATCCCTCATCCATATACTTACATGTACATATTCTCATTCACCCCTTTAGATTTGTGTGTATTAGGTAGTTGTTGGGGATTGTTAGATTACTTGTTAGATATTACTGCACTGTTGGAACTAGAAGCACAAGCATTTCGCTACACTTGCATTAACATCTGCTAACCATGTGTATGTGGCAAATAAAATGTGATTTGATTTGATTTGATGGCTAACCCTACTCCCTTTCCCTGTCGACAACAGGCCAGCGGCGAGAGAGTTTTTCTACTGATTGGCCGGCCCAGTAAGCCTACCCCTCCACCAAGCTCCACTTCCAACAGAGACCTGTACTGCCATGACCACTTCCTCCCCAATCACCACCACCACCACCACTATAGCTTCTCCCCCAGCCCCAGCCCAGTGCCTACCTGTGCCCACCTGGCTCGCTCCAGCACCCACAGAGTAAGTACACACACCTGAAGGGAGTGTGTGTGTCTGACTGTGTCTTTTCATGTGTATCTTT